>NC_080590.1:44047500-44350530 GCF_029962835.1 Magnolia sinica
TCACACCCTGCCAAAGTGTGTATGAGAGCTTTTCTACTAGTCTGGTTAATAAAAGAGAGCTGGTCTCGTGGACGAAGTGTATGGAAACGGTTACATGCACCTGGTTGCACTTGGACTTGTTAGCATCCACATCACCTATTTCGACTGTCCACTAGGTCCCGTCCACACTTGGATGATTTAAACTGTCCAATCACTGGCTAGAAAATTGGATGGAAAGATCCTTCACAAGAGAACGGTTGACTCCAAACAAACCAAATGATGTAATTTTTGCATAGTAGTCAAAGAAAAGTAGACTGGACATAATGGACTGTCCAGATAGGTCATACATTATGTTCATGCCTGCAAGTCCGTATGCAACTAGGTGCATGGGAAGTGATCCGTGCTCATAGCCCGCTAGATAATCTCTTAATCCGTTATTAGTAAATACTAATTATATCCAACCACAAGATGTTAAACCAAGAAATTAGCTAATCCCACTAATCATGGGATTTTGGCTCCACATTTCAAAATTCAAAATCTTAATAATAACAAAAATAATAATAATATAGACAGTAATATATTATTAGTAACCATTAGTTGTGCATTACTAACATAGGATCAGGGTCGGGTTTAGGTTGGGTCTCATTGCCCATGACCAACCTTGTCTTGGCCCAGCCCAACCAAAATTTCAGGTTGGGCCAGTTGGGTTCAGGTTGAGCCCGACCCAAGTTGGACACCTACACCACACACACAAACACAAAAGAAAGAAAGAGGGGAAGAAAGAAACAAGGTAGGTTCCACTTTCTTTCCACCACATCCAGGTCCACCAAAATTCTCTTAGGTTCAGATTATTCGTGCCATAAACTGATGTTAATGCTCGACATGAATTCAAACCATATTGTCTTTACTTTCACACGTCTGATATTTTTTGTAGTTTGCAAGCTTTGCAATGTAAAGGATTGTGTGTGAAAAACGAACTGCAAGTCTACAATAAACCATCATGATATCAGATTACCAATATATGAGAGAGCCTGTGGTCAAGATACACAGTCATGAAACTTGCACAACAAGCCTACAAAGCTTCTCCAGCTTTCCAACATTAAACCACTGATATCTCAAACTTGAAACACAAGTCACTTTGAAACTCAATAAATTCACATGTGCACACACATATATTCCTTATATATTTAGTGACATAGAGTTGATTAAAGGGGAGAGTAAGTCGACCCAAATCACGTGCACTACCAAAGAGCATGAAACACATGATATAGTAGTTTGTGCCAATTTTTGGTGGAAATGCAGCAAATAAAGCAAGGAAAAGGAGAAGTGCCATTAGTAACTGGAATCTACGCTTCCATTGTTGTTTGTGATGCACAAATTTTGCTAAGTAGGCTCAAAATGTTCTTTTTTCCCACCTTCTTCAAAGAAAAGGCTCAAAATGTGGTAAAAAATCGAAGTCGCAGTCCGTGATACAGCTGATCCACATGAACCATCAGTCATATAAGCAGAAATATTGGCTGCATGGGCTGATATTTGTTGAATCACAAGGGGGGAAATTCAAGTCTAGCTATAATATCATTTTTCTAAAGAACAAATGCAAGTCAACATATATCTTGCACCATGACCTGTTCTTCATTAGTAAGCTCAATGATTTCTATTAGCTAGTTAGTATGAATAGTGCTAATTGCATACTATTAAGGGTATGTAGTCATACATATACAAATAGCTCGCTGCCCAATTATGTATAATAATAAAAATGCAAGCAAAATTAAGTTTCTAGAAGGAGCATGATCATGTGAAAATCCAGAAGCTATGCCAAAGTATTCTTCAAAGAAAAGAAGAGTTTATGGTTCCTTAAGAGAGAACATCAAATAAATGAAATAATGACCGGGACTAATACTTCTTACCTCAATAGGGTGTGATTCTGCAAGCCCGTCCAAACCAAGACCCTGAGTAGTTTGGTTAAGAAATTGCGTCCAAATTTTCCATTCAGGAAACAAGCAATCAATTGCTAAATAGCTCACCTGAAATGCAGCAGTTCACTAAATCATTCACAAGATTGTGCTTTGTCAACCCAGCACTAATGCCAAAGATGAAGGAACCCATAAGCAATACCCATGTCGCAAACCCTTCATTAAGCCACAAATGTGTCCACCATTCCATTGTTACGAGATTCCCAAACCATTGATGTGCAAGTTCATGTGCTACAACAATTGCAACCTGTGGAGAAAGACAGCCATGATGAAACAGTTTGTGTAAACTTCAAGCCAACTGTCAGTGAAGATCAATTGGAGGCAATGTTTTAAATAGTGAATAGCATGTAGCGTAGCAGTCATCCCACTGAAGCGTGACATGTAAGCTAAATGCCTCTTTTAGGTTTTCTATTAAGGTTGCCCTTGGTTGAACCAAATATCATGAAGTTTCATTACACCAAACTAGATTGATTATTAATGAAATTGAATGAAATATGATATTTGGTGCAACCAACACAACCTTAAATAATACGAAAAATAGTGTAAGGCCCATCCCCACAGCACATGATATTGTTCGCTTTGCCGAAGCTCACGGGTTTAAAACATGTCATGCCTGTTAAGGAGGGAACCCAACTTATAAACACCACAACTTCGGACGATTCTTTCGATATGGGACAAAGTTCCACCTTCACTGTCTGCATAGTAGTCTGCCAGCCACTTTGGGGGCCGCCCACATGTGTGCCCGCCCACGTGTGACCACACAGTGATGGGGCGTCACAAATAGGCCAAAGATTAAGCATAAAGATAAAGGAATAGCAAAGGAACTGATTTAGTACCATTACTAATATTACTACAATCATTGTAAAATTAACTAATTTATATTGAAAATTAAAAAAGGTGACAAATCATTGAAAACATTAATTGATTTTAATGTTTTAGTGAAAAATAACTTATAGTGTAACTTGAAAAAAAAAAAAACCTTTGTAGTGCAGGCAACATAGCATGTAGCGTAGGCTACATAGTGGTAGCATAAGCGACTTAAATTATTTTCATGAGCTATGTAGCATAAAGGCTAAGCTAACACTGCATAGCATAAGCTTTTTAAAACATTTGTGTGGTTATCAAATGCTAAGGAGACATCACCTGTCCCAAAGAAGTCAAGCAAAAAAGATCAATCAACATTGTGAAACAGCATGGAGTCCGAAAAAATAGTAAAAGAAAATTTTATAGAAAATAGTAAACACTGCACGGAACCAATCTTCAGTCTCATAGAATAATAGCTGAAGGATCTCCATAACATGGTCAGGAACACAATCTTGAACTATCAAATATCATTAAACATATGCACATTACCGTTTGCTTGTTTGCAGCCGCAGAATGTTGATCATCATAGAGCAGAGCTGATTCACAATATGTGACCAAACCATAGTTCTCCATAGCACCAATAATATCAGGTATTGCAATCATATCCAGCTTGGGTAATGAATATGGCATGGAAAAATAACTGACAAATTCCAATAACATGTTAGATCATGGAAATCAAGCACATCCACCCCAGAACTAGAAAAAACAGAAGAAAATTATAATAGAACTCCAAAAAGAGAACAACATGATTATTAGCTTCCATTTGAGTCCAGTTGGTTCCAGAAATCCACCAAAGTTTCTAAGGAAATGATTGTAATGATCAATTAACAGTAACCCAATAATCTCGACATATGAAGAAGAATTTAGTATAATAAAGACAAACCTACTTTTCGTAGAGATCAAGCGTCCTGACAGCAACATCCAAACCAAATTTCCCTTGATTAGTCTTACCAATCTGACAGTATACACGAACCTTAGTCCCTGAACATGCAAGTAACATTAATCAGGAAAATGGGTTGCCATATCATAAGAAAAGCATTCAGTACGAGTGCATACCATTGAGCGTCAAGTCTTCTATGTAATCAAACAAACCAACAACAACAGCCACCAAATAAGTTGACATAATTGGTGACTCCTGGAAAGAAACCGTCTTCAGTTGCCCATCAAGCTTTTCTTGAATGATTGGCATATTGGACAACGCTATCAGCTCTGAGGGCACTTCCAATGTTATCTTGAACGTAGCCTGAACACCAGAAAAAATAAATAAATAAACATTACATTCATGACCAGATTTCATAGATTACATATACACCATAAGACCTCCCCATGAACAGATGGGAGTTTTTCAGAAAAGAGGAAACTGCTTTCAAGGTATAAAGCGGCAGCAGAGGATTTTATAATCATATAGAACTGACCCTTCAGATTGTTTCCTTTCATTTATGTTAAATGGCTACATTGAGCTAATCTTGAGGGCCTATGAGAAGTTACAATAAGAAGAAGAAGAAAGATGGAAGAAAGAAACAATGAGAGAGAGAAAGAGGATAGAAATAGCAAGCATGTGACATGCTTAAGGTCTATTTAATCCCCAGCCCTCTACTCTTATTTATAATAATAATAATGTGAATGGGCCTATGGGTCTTATTACATAGACTTGAACCCAATGGGCCTTATTCAACTATCAACCTTTCAACACTCCCCCTCAAGCTGGAGAATCCTAATGAGGCTCAGCTTGGAACAAGGGCTAACATAATCAAACCAAAGAAAGAAAGAAATTATTCTCAAACAATTTATGTTTTTTTATATCCCCTTTGTTAACTTAGGGACTACATTGTAGAAGTATATTTCTTATTTGTTGAATAGGGACCGTATTTATAAATAGAGGACATAGTTGTGCACAAAGATCTCGAAGATACTATTCATCTCATCTATTGGATAGCAACATTAACAATAATCTACTCTAAACACCAGAACTAACATGAGCCGAGATGATTCCAAAAGTTGTGGGAGAATCAGACTGCAGTTTGATGACTTCTAGGATGTAAACCATTGGCACTTTCGGTGGCTATCAAAGGATCTAGCAGCACTTCCAATGGATGGGATTTGAATCTTTGGCTCTTCTGGTGGCTGCGACACTTCCAATGGGCAGTGAGGCAGACGGGGTTGCTGATGATGGTGGATTTATGTGGCTTACAGGGACGGTGAAGGTCACAATATAGTAATTTGGTTGCAGAAGACTCCGACAACAGATTGGAAAAACAAGGCATTGCCGGACAGAGATGAGTTTGGGCGCTGAAAGTGATGGGAATCGAGATCTGGGATCTCCTCAATGGTTGCCAACAGAGATAGATGGGAAGGGAGATTCAACAGCTAAGATTAGCACCAAAGCCTGTCATGGCTCCGATACCATGTTAAATTAAGGACTACATTATGGAAAATATTGTATATTTCATATTCTTTGAATGAGAACTATATTTGTACATGGGGGATACAATACAACTATACACACAGCTGTATACATATCTCAAAGATAATATCTTATCTATAAGATAATAACATATTTACCAAATACTAATCATAGATAACACTAATCTACTCTAACAAGTTTGAAAGTTTGTGACTCAATGTTAAAATTATGAAAACCAGAGAAGGCAAATAGCGAACAGATTGAGTCATTTAAAGAAATAACAAGTCAATAATTACCTTAACAGCAGGTTCATCCCAACATGGAAAACATCGACGTGCATCTGCAGGCTCAAATTGTGTAACTGCCATGTTTTTCTTCTCCTCGTTATGCTCATAAGTACTGGAGAAAAATAAAACAATCCTAAATAATAACAAAAAGAAAGATAATATATTAACATATCAGATTAGTACTCTGCACGGACACTTGAAACCATAGTTTTCAATCTCTCCAATGCATGAGGCACAAGCTCTGTGGGAACCATTCATTATTGAGAGAGAATTCTAAATGCCTCCTCTCTGGTTTCTGACAATTTTAAACACCTCCCCTCTAGTTTGGATTATTGCAAGTACTTCCCCTTTGGTTTACAAATTTGTTGAAAATTCCCCCACATGGTCTACTAGAAATGTTTATCTTTGAGAAATTGACCGTTTTATCCCTATGTCAAGGTACTAGTTGCAGACATTGAGTGAATGTATATCATCCTACCCATTCAGAATGGTCAGTCTATCATGAAAATGGGAAATCCCAAAAATCAGGCTGATCCAACCATTAGGTAGGACGTAAATTTGGTAGTTTTTGGGTGGATGTGGCCCACATGATGAATTGATTACCCTTTCTTTTTTCTTTTCTTTCTTCTTTTTTTTTTTGCATCGAATATCTATGGAGGAGGGACCCTGCTAGACAGGTTGGATACCATTTATATGGGAACCTCACAAGTGGGGAAAACTAACTTCTGGATGCGGGTACTCTTGTCAATTCATGCAGATTCCTCTAACGGCTCCAGCTGAGGGGGAGGTACTTGCAATAAACACGAGGGGAGAAGTTTACAATTGTCTGAAATTAGAGTGAAGGTGTTTACAATTATCCCCTCATCATTTCATTTATTAGCCCACTAGGTTCATAGTACAATATCGCATCAACCAAACATTGAAATTTATCATAGCATCATGTTGAGGACATCCGAGCGCTAGTCAGAGTATACCAGAGGAGGAGGAGAGCACCCATTTCTTTATGACTAGGTGATGCATACATGGGGCCCCGTTGGCCCAATTCAAGTGCCTAGCCCGTTGAAGAACCCACATCTTTGAAGGCACCACGCTGGGAAAATGCATGTGGGCTACTTAGTTGGACCATTTCGATCGTTGGATCATTGTCATTGGACATCTTGATCATGGGTCACAAAATAGTTTAGTTTATTTAGTTGTTTATATGTTTGTTTGTTTTGGCTTTTTTTTTTTTTTTTTTTGCGGAGTTTAGGAAGTTAGGAGTTAGGAACAAATTTTATTTTATTGAGCATCTTTATGTAAAAAAAAAATTATTTGAGAGCGTCTTTTTGTAAAAAAGTCTTTCATAGGACTATATAAGGGTTGGACGTCCCCCACCCTAGTCATTATTGCATATGAAATAAAATAAAATGAAATAAAAATTCTCTCTTTGCTTTGTGATGAAGTAAAACCTCCTGTGATTGGAGCAATTTGGTGTGATGCCATTGAGTGATTCCTAGTCATCCTTCTCTTTCTTTCTCTTTCATCAAAAGGTATTTCTTCTCTTTTCTCTTTCACTTTCTTTTAAGTTTTCTTCTCTTCTTTTCCCATCAACAAAAAATCCCCACATCCATCCTTGTTCTTCTTTCTCCCAACCCATACACCTGCAACCTAATATGTCCCAAACTCCCATCCAACCCACTCCCCCTGACCGTACAATCGTACTGCCATGCCCGGCCGTACCCACTTGTCCGTACAACCGTACGGACAAACTTGTAAGGTCGTACAGTCAGCCTCCCCCTTCCTTTCATCCTTTGTTTACTCTATTCAAACCCTAATCCCTAAAATCCCACATCCCGAACCTAGTGTACTAAAAAAACCCTAAATCCCTAAAACCCTAACCCCAAATCCCTAAAACCTCAAACCCTAATTCCCAAGTCTAAAATCCCCAAACATTATTTTCCCCAAATCTGAACCTATTTTCCAATTCCTTAAACCTCTAAATCAGCCCTAGCCTATCAACCCTAACAAAGACAAGTACTTCCTTTGAATGACGATCAATACCTATGCTAGATGGAAGTCCTACCTTCCATAGGTCCTATCTAATCATGTTTTATAAGATCTAACTGACAGGTTGTGATTTAGTCTTGAATTTGAGCATAGTTAAATACTTAAATTCATTAAGCTTATGATTGATTAGCATTATTTTGTGCTTTAAATTGTTCTAGTTAATTCGTTGATGATCTCATTGCATCATTCTAGACTAGGCCATCCGTCCTACGTCAAATTTTGGTATCAAAGCCTAGGTCTCGCTAGTGTGTAAAGTATTAACGATATCAGTCGATATATCCCATATATATCTTGTACCCCACCTGTGCGATACGAAACGCACAAGTAGTGGGATATATCCCACATGTTCAATCCAATGAGTATTTTCAATCCTTTTTTTCCTATAAATAATGTTAAATCAGTGTCAAATTGCTACAAATCCATGATTTTTCATGTTTTGGATTGTAAGCTTCAATTTCGAGATTTGGAGGAGATGGGCCGAGTTGCGGAAAAAAAAAATTTTAATCAAAATTTTCCAATTTCTCACAAATTGGTTGCAATCTGTGTGCAAACATAAAATCAAACATGTATGCAGTGTTTTAAACATCGACAATATTAGCCGATATATCCCACAATATTTCTTATATCCCACCCGTGCGATACGAAACCCACAAGTAGTGGGATATATCCCACATGTTCGATCTAGTTAGCATTTTTTATTTTCGATCCTTTTTTTTCTATAAATCATGTTAAATCAGTGTCAAATTGTTACAAATCCATGTTTTTTCATGTTTTGCACGAAAAATTATGGATTGGGAGCTTCGATTTTGAGATTTGTAGGAGAAGGACCAAGTTGCGAAATTTTGGGAAAAAAAAATCCCAATTTCTCACAAATCGATTGCAATCTTTCTGTCCAAACATAAAATCAAACATGTATGTAACCTAATTTAGTGATTCTTCTTTTGCTTTTGAATGTATTGCTTGTGTTTCCACACGTCTTCTTACATTTATAAATTATATGAATAAACTTTAAATACACTTGTATCAATTCAGTTAGACAACGCATAGATTAGGACCCCATACAAAGAAAACTCATTATGTGCACTTGTTTTTTGTAATGTTTTGATTTGTAAGTGTGTATTGATGTCTTTTTTAACAATCACTAAAATTTCATTGAAAAATCGACCAATTTCCATTGTTTTCCCGTGTTTCCAACAACAGCGATACATTATGCGATACAACCGATATATCCCATGCGATAACCGATACATATCCATATCCCAAAGGTGTGATACATAGCGCGATACCGATATTTCGAACACTGCATGTATGTAACTTGATCTAGTGATTCTTCTTTTGCTTTTAAATGTATTGCTTGTATTTCAACATATCTTCTTACATCTATAAATTATATGAATAGATTGCATTGCTTGTGATTCTTCTTTTGCTTTTAAATGTATTACTTGTGTTTCTACATATCTTTTGCTTTTAAATGTATTGCTTGTACATCTACATATCTTCTTACATCTTCTTACAACGCAGAGATTAGGACCCCATAAACAGAAAACCTATTATGTGTAATTGTTTTTTGTAATGTTTTGATTTATAAGTGTGTATTGATGTCTTTTTAACAATCACTAAAGTTTCATTGAAAAATTCAACCAATTTACCAGTGTTTCCCCATGTTTTCAACAATAGCAATGCATTACACGATACAACCGATATATCCCATGCGATAACCGATACGTATTCATATCCCAAGGGTATGATATGTAATGCGATACTGATATTTTGAACATTGGGTCTAGCATAGAACTTTCATGTCACGTCTAGGTTGGGTTTTCATATTGTTGTGTCTAAGATTAGCAGTCTTCCCATTCCCATTACATTGCATTTAGAGTTCTTTATTTCCTAGGTTTCCCTTTAGACTCCCAGTTTATGCCCACTCATACTAGGCATGGTTTTGATCTTCACCCCAGACCCCACAATGAATTTGGAACACCTTGCCGAGGCTATCAATGCTATCAATGCCATCAATTACCACCTCGCGACCATCGAAGCCCAAAGTAAAGCCACCAGTAACCAACTGGCAACACTCGGGAATGAGACCAACACCCGCATGACCTAGTTGGAAGCTTCCCTCCAGACAAACCCCAACAATGGGGAAGATGGCCAATCTCAAGCAAGAAGTGAAATTGGAGGAAACAAAGTTAGAGGATGTGGAAGAGGCTGTGGCCGAGGTATTGGTCGTGGTGGGGTGCGTACCCAACCACCCCGTGAAGAGTACCTAGACCACAATGATCCTAATGATCGAGCAATGAAGAGTGTGAAGATTGAGGCCCCAAACTATGATGGTTGCTTGGACCCCAAAGCCTTGATTGGCTTGCGGATATGGATCATTATTTTGAGTGGTACAATATGGCCGATCGCTGACAGGTGAGGTTCGCCAAGATGAAGTTGGTGAGCCAGGCCAAATTGGTGGCCGAGGTATTGGCCGTGGTGGGGTGCATACCCAGCCACCCCGTGAAGAGTACCTAGACCACCATGATCCTAATGATCGAGCAATGAACAGTGTGAAGATTGAGGCCCCGAACTATGAAGGTTGCATAGGCCCCAAGGCCTTCCTTGATTAGCTTGCGGATATGGATCATTATTTTGAGTGGTATAATATGCTTGATCGTTGACGGGTGAGGTTCGCCAAGATGAAGTTGGTGAGCCAGGCCAAGTTGTTTTGGACAAATGTCAAGCAAAAGATGGAAATGTCTGGAGATGATCCGGTCTCACTGTGGGCCGAGATGAAAGAGATCTTAAAGGAGAAGTACATTCCTCTCTCTTACCACCAGAAGCTTTTGGATCAGTGGCAATCCTTTCATCAAGGATCAATGCTCGTGGCTAATTACATCGCTAAGTTTGATGAATACATGATGTGTTGTAACATCGAGGACCCATTAATGACCCTTTCTCGTTTCACGATGGGCCTATGACCCGAGCTACATCTTGAGCTCATTCCTCATGACGTCAGCAGCCTAGAGCATGCCTATCAAGCGGTGCAAGAACTTGAGCAGTATCCAAAACCGTAACTCGTGAGGCGATTTGACTCTCATGATACCAACGTCAAGGCCACTCCCCACGGAGTTAAGCCTAGTTTTTGGAGTCAACCCAAAGCCCCAACTAGTACTTAACCCAACAATAGGGATGTGAGGGACAAAGGTCTAGCTAGTACCAGTTTAAGGGGAAGTGAGCATACGCGGTGTTACAATTGCCAAGGATATGGTCATTTGCATACCAGTGCCCTACGAAAGAGTGAGGTGAAGCCCTCATAATTGGCAAGTTTGAGGAAGATGTGAATGATCAGAGCGATTGTAAAGAAGAAGAATATTAGCTAGCTTGTAATCGGTGCTAGTGATGAAGAAGTTGAAGGAGTTGAGACCGTGCCACTTGCAATTGTCAGATGCGCCTTAGCCCAGGTTAAAGAGAGTGATGATTAGCACAGCAATTCAATTTTCTACACGTTAAGTCTGGCAACAAAAACTGTAAGGTAATAATTGAGAGTGGCAGTTGTACCAATGTGGTCTCCGCTAGCACTGTAAATCATTTGGATTTGAAACTTGTTCCTCACCCTTAGCCCTTCGAGCATAGTGTGCCGTAAAGGCCGTTACGTAAAGGTAACGGTGGCAACCATTACACGTTATGGGATCGTAACGGCCATAACAACCGTTATGGAAAAAAATGACCTGTAACAGCACGTTACATCCTCTATAAAGGCCATAATAGCCCCGTAATGGTCTATTACAAGAATATACAGGTTTTTCATACTTTTTAATCAACATTACAGGGCAGATATAGGTTTTTCAAGGGTTTTTTCAATGAATAATAAATAAATAAGAGATTGTAACAGCCTTTATGCCCCATATCGTAAAGGTAAGGTGGTGGCCGTTACGGCCACCGTTACCGTTACAGAACACCTTGCTATCGAGTTTCATTGGTTGATGCGTCCTCGATACCGGTTTCTAAGCGATGTCTTATTTCCATTCAGTTTACTTCCTACAAAAACACGTTGTGGTGTGATGGTTGCTACATCATTTTGGGCAAACCTTGGCGGTACAACTGTGATATGACACTATTCCGCCGCTCGAATACATGTTCATTTATGTATGAAGGCAAGAGGATAATGTTTAATCCCCTTCCACCCAAAAGCACCTCGGAGAAGAAAGTGGGCAACAAGAAGGGTGATCCTAAAGAAGTGAAGAAGTCCCAGCCTAAGTCTCTCCACATAATAAATGCCAAGGAGTTTGAAAAGGAAATTAAAGTTGTTTTAATGCTATATGCCCTCGTGGCAATAGAGGTCACACCCGAGGTTAGCGTAGAGTTGTCACCTGAAGTGATTCAGGTGTTAGATGAGTATAGAGATGTTTTCCCTAAGGACCTACTGGATGAACTTCCACCCATGCGGGACATTCAGCATGCCATTGATCTTGTCCCTAGGTCAATTCTACCAAACCTTCCTGACTACCGAATGAACCCCACGGAGCATGTGGAATTGAAGAGACAAGTTAATGAGTTTCTTAAGAAAGGGTTTATTCAAGAGAGTTTGAGTCCATGTGTTGTGCAAGCCCTCCTCACACTTAAGAAAGACGGCACTTGGTGCATGTGCGGGAACAGTCGGATCATCAACAAGATCATGGTCAACTATTGGTTTCTTATACCGCGTCTTAACAACATGTTTGACATGATGGCCAGTGCCACGAACTTTTCTAAGATTAACCTCAAAATTGGGTATCATCATATACATATTCGCCGAGAAGCTGAATGAAAGACAACCTTCAAAACGAAGGATGGGCTATACGAGTGGTTAGTCATGCCTTTTGGCTTGACCAACGCTCTAAGTACATTCATGAGAGTGATGACCTAGGCATCGAGGCCCTGTATAGGTAAGTTCCTGGTGGTTTATTTTGATGACATCCTCATTATAGTACCTCCAAGGAACAATATCTCAACCATTTGAGGCAAGTTTGCGGGGTCCTTAGGACAAATTATATGTTAACCTGAAGAAGTGTTCTTTCATGTCTGACAAAGTTATTTTCTTAGGGTTCATCATTTCATCTAAGGGCATGTCTGCGGACCTCGAGAAAGTCAAAGCCACAGTAAGTTAGCCTAAACCACATAACATTCATGAGGTGCGTAGCTTCCATGGGTTAGCTACTTTTTATAAGTTGTTCATTCAAGGCTTTAATTCCATTATGGCTCCATCACGGATTGCATTAAAAAAGAGTTCAAATGGACTAATGCTGCCTTCAAGGCGTTCAAGGAAATTAAGGGCAAGTGATTGAGGATCCTAACATGCGCCTTCCTAACTTTTCTAAAGTCTTTGAGGTAGCGTGTGATGCGTCTAGTGTAGTTATAGGTGGAGTACTTAGCCAGGAAGGGCTCTGTTGCCTATTTTAGTGAAAAATTGAATGAGGCGAAGTGATGGTATTTTACCCCATGACAAGGAATTCTACGTGGTGATTCAATCCTTGAGACATTGGCGACATTATTTACTTCCAAAGAGTTCATCTTATTTTTTGACCATGAGGCTTTGAGATACTTTAACTTCCAGAAGAAGCTAAACCCAAGGCATGACAAGTGGGTAGAGTTTCTCCAACAGTACACCTTTGTTCTGAAACACAAGGCCGAGGTCGAAAAAAAAAAAAACATGTCGAAGCCCTTAGTCATCGAGTAGCATTACTCTAATCTATGTGATGGGGACATCTCGCGCACAAGCACGCCCCCCTACGCACCTATGCAAAGAGGAGGGCCCCACCATCGATCTGGATCGATGACGACGTCCAGGGAAGGCCTCCTAATTAGAGGACTGCGATTTGCTTCGTTGGAATGGACCCGATAGTCATGTGAATCCCACCATGGGTTCTCATGATTGTGGCCCACTATTCTAATTAATCTAGTACTTTAGGTTTTTCTTATCATTGTTATTAGGAATATTATAGACGGTTTAGATTGTTTTCATTAATTGTTATTTTTTATTACTTTATCTCCAAGTAATAGGTTGCGCACATGGCGCGAGTTTTGAGGTATGGGGTTTTATTATAAATAGGCACCCCTTGTAGTCTTTTTTTCTCATTGAAGATTAATAAAATTTCTGCGTTTTCCTGCTCCTTTCCGAGTTATGAAAACCTAATTAGGTGCAAAGCCCTCCCTTCTTCGAAGGGCTAACTACCATGGAGTGAAGCCACACTTATCCCGATTCGCCCCCACCTTCTTCCATCCATATTTCTCTTCCCCTACGATCATTTACGCTTCAAATCCATCCTTTATTGCAATCGTTTTTCTCTCTACAACAGATTTCCAAAATCTGGCCCTCCAAAAGGGCTGAAACTTCGGCGGAGCAGCACGCACAAACCATATCGGATCGACCTAAAATTTGGGGGTTTTGGAGTCCACCCCTGGCCAATCGGGGCCAAGCTTGCTTTTTTTTTAATAGTGGGCCCCACACACATGCGGCCAGGATCACACGCACGTACGTCTGGGTCATTGCTGCTGTCCACACGTGCGTTACTTCTCTGGTTCGTCTCCCTCCTCTCTCACTCCTCTTTCACCCAAAATCCCTAAACCTAACCCTAAATTATTCAAATCCCCAATTTTATGCCCTTTCTTCAACCTTAGGGTTCCCCGAATTGAAATTTTTGAATCCCTTGGATTGGGGGAATTATTTTTGTGCATGTGTGGATGAATTTACCCTCCTTTGATTCTTGTTTGGTCTATAATTTTGATTGATCCGGCCCTAACCTGTGTAGGCCTGGATCCGCATAAGATTCCCCTTGATTGAGTGTTTGAATTTTTGTGTGGGATGTGGAATTTGTGTAATTGTTTCTGAATTAGTGTAATCTAATGCCTGAAAATCTTGTACATCATACTTGAATTTCATGTCCTGCATCACTATGAGCGTAGAAGTCACTGGGTTCGAACAATTGAAGGGAGAATATTCTGCATGCTTAGATTTTAGGAAGGTGTACATGTCACCTTTAGATGATTGGTCAAGGAGTGATGGTGGGTTTGTCCTAATCGATGAGGTTCTATTTAAGGGTGACAGAATCTGCATTCTTTACACCTCCTTACGGGATTTTCTTGTTTGGGAACTTCATGTCGGAGGATTAGCCAATCATTTTGGTTAAGACAAGACTATCGCCCTTGTCGAGGATAGATTTTATTGGCCTAGTCTCAAGAGAGACGTTGCCAAATTATTGGGCAATGTAGGACTTGTCAGCTGGCAAAACAGAAAAGGCAAAACACGGGATTATATATGCCTTTACCAGTGTCACACACTCCGTGGCAAGATATCAGTATGGATTTCGTGCTTGGGCAATCCAAGATGATCGGAAAGCACGATTCCATTTTTGTGGTGGTGAACCATTTTTCGAAAATAGCCCATGCATCTAGCATTGCCAAGATTTTCTTTGGATGGGAGGTTCGCTTGCATGGTTTGCCTAAAACCATTAGGTCTGATAGGGATGTGCGATTCGTGAGTTATTTTCGGAAGACACTTTGGCACATGATGGGTACGAGACTTCAGTTCTTGTTGGCATACCATCCTCAAATTGATGGTCAAACATAAGTGATCAATCGAAGCTTAAGAAACCTATTGCGATGTCTTGTGGGTGACCATACTAGGACCTGGGATTTAGTTCTACCCGTCGCAAAGTTTGTATATAATAGTTCTGTCAACAATGGGAATGAGCCCTTTTGAGGTAGTACATAGTTACAAGCCTAAGAAACCTATAAATCTTATTCCCATATTAGTCTCCCATAGAACTTCAAAGTCCGTAGATGCATTCGCACGCCATATCCATGATTTGCATAACGAGATTAGAAAACGCATTAATAAGAGTAACGAAAAGTACAAGATATTTGTTGACTCTCATCGTAGGTTTAAAGAATTTCAAGTGACTATGTGATGGATTTTATGAGGCCAAAATAATTTCCACTGGGGACTGTTAGGAAATTACAAGCCTGTAGTGCCGGTCCATATAAGATATAGAGCAAATTGGGCTCTAATGTGTATGTTGTAAAACTTCCACTTAATATGGGTACTAGCTCTACATTCAATGTGGAAGATCTTGTCCTTTAAGGGCCGACCAGTTTCTGCCTCTAGCCCTTGTTCTAACCCTCACATTGACCTCGATAGCTTTCCCGACCTGTCCCACGAACCATGGCATTTGCCAAATCCTTCTTCCGGCCTTTGCCTTCTCTACAATCCATACCCAATAAAAGAGAAAAGATTGAAGAAATTTTGGATGAGCAAGTGGTTTCCACCAAACACAGAGGTTTCTAGAAGTATCTCATCAAGTGGAAGAACATGCCATAGTCGGACTATACATGGATCACATAGGTAGAGCTTCAGAGGATTGTAAGATTTTTACTATTTTAAAGATCTTGGCAAGCTAGGAATCCTATTTTTATTGTTTAAAGATAAGTATTATTAGATTTTATTGTTTAAAGACTTTTACTATTTTAGAGATCATGGCTAGCTAGGAATCCTATTTTTAGATTTTATAGATTATGTTGAGGATTGTAAACACCTATTATCAGTAGGGCTTAGGCCTATGGAATAAGACATAGTTGTATGGTATTCTCCTTGAGCAAATTCTCTTGTTTCTCGGAGGGTTATCTCTAAAGAATGAAAGAAACAAACAGGAGGAATGTGAAAGAGATGGGAGAAAAATGTGAGAGAGAGGTTTTGGAGAGAGAGAGAGAGAGAGAGAGAGAGAGAGAGAGAGAGAACGTGGGATCTCTCTATTATCTTATTCAATATATATGTAGGATTTCTTCCTTTATTACATCATAATAACCCACTTTATACAATATTCGCAAATAAGCCCACTAATATCATATTTACATAAATGACCCTACTAACTTAATATTCCAACACTCCCCCTTAAGTTAGTGTATGAATGTCCATCATACCCAACTTGCTAGAGATTTCTTGTAACATGGGGGAGCTAAAAGCTGAGAGCCTTTGTAAACATGCCTGATAATTGTTTTGTAGATTTGACAAATGGAGTAGCCAGTAATCCAGAGGATATCTTCTCTCGAATGAAAGGTATATCAACCTCAATGTGTTTAGTTTGTTCATGAAAGACTGAGTCAAATGCAATATGGATGGCAGCCTGATTGTCAAAATATAGAGGAATAGTTGAGGTGATAGGAAACCCAATTCCATAATGGATCTCAGGCACAAGAGTTCACAAGCCTCATGAGCCATAGCTCTATACTTTGCTTCTGCACTGGATCGATATAAGACTGTTTGTTTTTTTACTTCTCCATGTAACCAAGTTGCCACCAACGAATGTGCGATAGCCAGAAGTAGACTTTCTATCCGTTGAGCATCCTGCCCAGTTAGCATCAGAATAATCAGCAATATTAACCTATCCATGATTCATATAAAGAATACTGCGTCCTGGACATGACTTTAGGTACGATGTACAGCATCGAGATGAGGCACCTTTGTCGAGTGCATGAATCGATTGACAATACTTACAACTTAAGTAACGCCCGGTCTTGTAATCGTCAAGTAGATTAGTTTTACAACTAATCTCCTATACATAGTCGGATCAATCAAACTCTCACCTTCAGATGCATGCAACGAGTGCCTTTGGTTCATAAGAGATAAAGCCGGACGAGCACCTAATTTCCCAGTCTCACTTGCTAGATCAAGAGTATAATTTCTTTGGGATATGAAGATGCATTTAGATGAACGGGTAACTTCAATCCCTAGAAAGTATAGCAATGGCCCCAGATCTTTGGTCTCAAATTCTTTGCTCAACTTGTGCTTAACTTGATCAATAAACTCCAAGTCATCCCCAATCACAACAATGTCATCCACATAGACAAGTATAGTAGTTCTTCCTTCTTGTCGGGTATGAATGAAGACTGTATGATATACTTAATATCTTCTGAAGCTAAAGGACATAATAGCAGCATTAAATCTAGCAAACCAAGCTTTGGGAGATTGCTTAAGGCCACAAAGAGCCTTTTTCAGCTTACACACCTTCCCAGACTCCTTAAGCTGAAAACCAGGGGGCATATCCATATACACTTCTTCTGCTAGATCGCCATGAAGGAAGGCATTTTTAACATCCAGTTGGAAACCAGTGTTTGAAGTATCAATATCGCTACAAGTTTTGTTGGTCAGGGATATAGAAACAATATCGATATCGCTGATAAACGGAAATGCGGGGAAACATAGGAAAAACGGTGGAATTTGCACTGAAACTTCAGGAGATGTTAAAATGTACATATTTGCATATTTAGAAATAATTTTTAAAAAAAAAAATTGCAAAAAGAATGCATACCTAACAAGTTTCCATTTAATGGGGCCTTAAAAGCATGTGTTGTTGTAAGAAATCAGTCCAACCATCCCATCCGGCCAATTTAACCATCTAACCTTCCATCCAAACATCCATCAATATTGCAAAATATCAACAACACATGATATTTCACCAAGAAATCAACAATTGGAAAGGAAACGAAAGATTGTGGTCTCAATATCGTGTATGTTGCAATATCAATAATATTGAGATATTATCAATATTATTAATGACAAATTGAACACTATATACAACCATGTGCCCATGAAAAAAAATTGAAATAAATTTTTTTCTAATAAACAAAATTTTGATGATATCAATATGTTGGCAATATTATTAAAAAATTGTCGATACACTTATGATACAAGCATTACCTAGAATTTACATAGTAAAGTAATATTGGTGATACATTGGCGATATTGATGCATTGGCAATACAAGCGACACTTAGAATTTACATAGTTGAAAATATTGGCGATTACATTAGCGATATTGATACGTTTGCGATACTTAGCAATACATTGCTAATACCCAGAATTTCTGATACTACTAGCATTATCGGTATTGCTACCAGTGTTATCGGTATCGTTGAGCTGGAGATAAAGATAATATTGGAGATATTTCGATAATATCGGAGATAATTCGAACACTGGTTGGAACAAAGGCCAATCAAGATTGGCAGCCAAGGAAATAATCAAGCAGACCGAATTCAACTTTGCCATAGGTGAGAAGGTTTCATTGTAATCAACCCCAAAATGCTATGTGTAGCCTTTAGCCACCAAACGAGCTTTGTAGCGCTCAATAGATCCATCAGCCCGATACTTTATGGAGAACACCCACTTGCACCCAACTGTACTCTTACCTAGCAGTAATGGAACAAGATCACAGGTGCCATTTTTATGAAGAGCAACCATTTACGCTTCCATTGCTTGCTTCCAAGCAGGGACTGAAAGAGCCTCAAGCACCTACTTAGGAATAGTGGAAGTGGAAATGGCAGCCAAGAACACACGATATGATGGTGAAATAGACTCATAAGAGAAAATTAGAAATATTACGTAATGTGGGATGATGACTACGAGTGCGAGAAGCAACAAGGGATGAAGGACTAGCAGTAGAGATAGGATGAGAGAAGATACCTGAGACTGGAAGTGGAGCTATTGATACAAACGATCCGTGTGATGGTCTCAATTGTTGGTGAACATAGGTAAGGAGCCGCTTGGGTGCTAAGGGAGATGCAGAAGGAGAAATATCAACAATTGGCAAAGGCGAAAAATGAATCGTCTCGACTGCATCAGCATGTTCAGACGAAGGAGAGTAGAATGGGCGATCTTCAAAGAAGGTCACATCCATAGACACAAAATATTTCCTTGTAGATGGATCATAACACCCATAGCCCTTATGTTGAAGAGAATATCCAATGAAAATACACTTAACAGACCAATTGGCAAATTTGTCCTTGGAGGGACCTAATGAATGCACAAAACAAACACAACCAAACACTTTAGGAGGGACAACAAACAAAAGGACGGGTAGGTTTCAATGCATGCATTGGAATATCTCCCTTGAGGACACAGGTAGGCATTTGATTAATCAAATAACATGATGTTAATAAGGCTGCAGACCAGTATGACTTACGGACCTTCATTCCTATAAATAAAAAATTAAAAATTAAAATTAAAATTTAAAAAAAAAAAAAGAGCGAGTAAACTCAAGAAGACGGCGATTTTTGCGCCCTACCAGTCTATGTTGTTGTGGAGTGTGGGCACAAGAAAGTTGATGATGAATGCCATGCTCTTGGAGATATGATTTGAAGTTATTTGAGCTATACTCACCACCATTATCAAAACGAAGGTTCTAAATGGCACAATCATACTGGGACTGGATCATTTGATGAAATGATCGAAACAAGTTAAACAGTTTATCACGGCGACGCATCAAATACACCCAAGTCACATGAGAGAATTCATTAATAAACGTAATATAGAAAAATTATCCAGAGATGCAACAGGACTAGGTCCCCATATATTAGAATATACCAATGTAAACATTTTATCATATTAATGCTCAACAATGGGAAATCTTCTAACATGTTTACTCAACTGACATGTTCCACATTTACAGTAAGCATCACTATTTTTATTAAATTGAGGAACAAGAGATTGTAAAGTTCTAACAGACACATGACCCAGTCTTGCATGCCAAATGGCAGTAGACGCTTTATTGGACTCTAAACTGCATAACTGAGAAACAAATGAACGAGATGTAGAGAAAGCACTAGCAGCAGCCAACAGCAAGCTCCCCCTGTCGCAAGAAGTAGAGACCACGCTCATACCCCGCACAAATAATCATCTTCGTACTCAAGTCCCGAAAAACGCAATGAGATGGAAAGAAAGTCACACTGCAATTTAATATGCTAGTAAGATAACTAACAGATATTAAATTTGCATTGAACTTAGGAATGTACAAAACATTAGACAAGGTGGGGGTAGGAGAAACTGAAACTGAGCCAACAAATTCAACTGGGGTAGAAGTCCCATCAACAAGACGAACTAAACAACTACAAGAAGAAGTGGTGGAAGGAAGAAGACAACTGTGCGTACCAGTCATACGATTGGATGCCCCAGAATCTATAATCCAGGTGGCAGGAGTGGAGGAGGCATGAAGTGCAGTACCTGTCATAGCAATAGAGGAAGAGGCAAACGACTCTGATGAGACAGATTTAGGTGTGGCTGACTGAGGCTGAAGGGATCTGAGATGCTGAAGCTCCATTACATCTACCCTAGTCATAGTAACAGACTCCATATAAGAGGAATCAGTAGGAGGAATGCTACAAATATCAGAAGTATGTCCAGTATCATCAGAAGTTGTGACGTGGGCAATAGGGCGGCCATATAGCTTGAAACATCGTTCCCAAGAATGTCTTGAACAATTGCAATAGGTACAGAAAAATCTCCCCCTACCACTACCACGTTCTCTAGATGAGAACCCGCCTCGAGTATCTAAACCACCACTCTTATCGCTAGGTGGAACAGTAGTAGAGATAAAGGCAGTCCTCTCCTATGTCAAGGTCGGAGTTGACATAACTCGCTGGCAGGCTTCCTCCGAATGGACTACAGAATATGTTGTTTGGAGCGTGGCAAAAGGAGTTGTGGCTATAAGCTGAGTCCTTAATGCCTCATACTCATTATTCAATCCCGCTACGAATTTGTATGTCTGGCTTCATCCTCCCGATTCTTCACAATTTCAGCATTGCGAGTGTTAGGGAGTTCACTGAAGGGCTGCAAATGACTCGGTTCTTCCCAACAACTCTTCAAGACCCCAAAATACTCAATAACGGAAAGGTTCTCTCGTGTGAGAGAATACAACTCTGTATTCAGTTGGAAGATGCGAGGCTTATTGAAGACCGTTCCATAAGTGTCATTGAGTGATTTCCATAAATCAGCAGCAAACTCATAAAAGAAATGTCCAGAAGCAATACTGGGTTCTAGTGAATTGAGTAACCAGCCCATAACAATGGCATTGGAGGAATCCCATGTGTCCGCTGAGGATGAAGGATGTTTTGTCGTGCCAGTAAGATACCCAAGCTTCTCCTGGCCAACAATATACATCCGAACAGCCCGAGACCAAAGAAGAAAGTTACTTCCATTAAATTTCGTAGAAGTAATTGAAAGTGGTTCATCGAGGCCAGTCCGAGAGACAAGGAATCCATAAATACAAACAAAAAAGGAGAAACAAGGAGAAAGAATACAGAGAACAACAGTAGATGGAGATAAATCAACATAAAGAATGCAGGAATATACACTATGCAGTCAGTGTATGCATTGGACCTCAAAAACCCCAATGGGTGCAGTCGCTCACCCATTTTGGCCCAAAAATGCTTCCACGCTGTTCGAAACTCCACGAAACTGACTCCTCTATGTAGGGTAGTAAAAAACGGCCCATATGCAATTGGTTTGGTGGATCAAAAACCACACATTCGAGAGAGCTGAAAAATGGTCCGATTTTGGCATTTTTCTGAAAAATACTATAAAATCCATTAAAAAATATTGATCTTCTTCAAAAAATTCCAGAAAAATAATCATAAATCCAATTACATGATTCTACACCATGTGGTAGAGATTTTGGAGAAAACCGATAGGTACAAATGATAGATTGTTACGTCAGCTAATGTTGGCACGTGGCTCCCTCGATTTCTGTGTAGAACTTCCCCTTTTTAACTAGATTGGATGCCTTGACGAGGAGAATCTGATGTATGTTGGTCTTCCATAGGTTGGATTGATCAAGGCTCTGATACCATGAAGAATGAAAGAACCAAAGAAGAGGAATGTGAGAGAGATGGGAGAAAAATGTGAGAGAGGGGGTTTGGAGAAAAAGAGAACGTGGGATCTCTCTATTATCTTATTCAATATATATAGGGTTTTTTCCTTTAATAAGCCCACTAATATCATATTTACATAAATGACCCTACTAACTTAATATTCCAACAATCTCTAGTATAAGACTAGAGGATTGACAAGCTTGCTCGCAGTCATTACATTCTTTTCTCTTTTGTGTTTCAAACTTTAATCTAGTACATTAAATACTATCGCAATTAGTTACTTCCTTAATCTAGTTGCATTAAATTGGCACAAGTTTTGCTACTAGGACTTTTTCTAACTTTTCTTTTTACTTCCCCATTTTCTTTCCACAATTTTTGTCCCAATATTTATTCCAAACCTACCTTCAATTCCTTAAACCAGCCAAGGCATCCCCCCCCCAAAAAAAAAAAAAAAAAATTAATAATAATAATAATAATAATACCCCAAACCCACCCTTCTCATGTATTCTGCATAAACCCATTGTCATATAAGAACTAGAAGAGGGATGACTTGCAGTCATGAGACGGCTAAGGAACTTCAGGATGGGACTATATTGACCGTGCAACAAGTGGTTAATTTGATCACGAAACAGTTAGACGATATTGGCACTCGTTTTAAGGCCAGAGTAGATACCCTAGAAGGACAGGTTACTATTCTTGAAGAAGCAAGAAAGGGAATCAATCCAAACCATCTAACATCTATGGATGGCCTTAAGGGAGTCTTGTATTGGGGAATGATGACTCAAGGCATTTTGGCCAAAATAGTGATTTCCACAAAGAAGAATATGAACCTGATTAAGGGATCCAACAACATCGTTATGCGCAACCAGGAACAAGAGGAATGAACAACCTCAAATGAAACTATCCAAATTATCTCGAAGGAGGGCAGAATGTTCGCACTGCGGATCCCACTAAGCATGTTAAGATTGAGATTCTAGATTAATGATAATTTGGATCCAAGATGTTAAATGATTGGTTAAGCTAAAGTCAATGGAGCGATATTTTCGCTAATAAGAAATGGAACATGCAGTCAAGCTACGTGTTGTTGTCGTGAAACTCAAGGGAGCAACTCAAGACTAGTGGTATGATGTCGAAAAAGACCTGCAGCAATGTAGCTTTCCTCTTGTAAGCAATTGGGAGGAAATGAAGGTGAGATTGAAGGAAAGGTTTTTATCGTTGAATTATGAGACAACTTCTTTTTAGGAGCTCCTCACGCTTTGGCTAGACAATTTGACTATGGAGGAATACATACAACATTATTATGACTTAGTTATTTAATGCTGCCTAACAAACACCGGAAGGCAACAAGTGGTGATTTATTGCAATGAAAAATAGTTCGATATTCAAAGAGAAATGGTGATCATTCAAATTAATAGCCTTAACGAAATGTATCAGATGGCCCGAAAAGTGCGGGAGAGAAAGTTGGTGTAAGACGCAATAGCCCTCAAGTCGGGGGATATGCATCCACCCATCCTACTGTTAGTGGCTCCACAGCATGTCTAAAAACAATCGCATCTCACGATAATTTTTCTCAGGATTACAAAAATGGCCAAAACTCTACCTCTAATCCTCTTTCCCAAAGCTGTGATAGAAAGGAAAAGTCTATTATGGCAACTCAGGGGAGGTCGACAAACGCTTCAAGCATGGTGGTCATACGCGACAGTGTCACTCTCGCAATCTATAATTTTATGAGGGACGAGATTGAATGGTACAAAGAAAACTTCATTGTAGATCAAGTGGAAGGTGAACATGAAAGCAATCCAGAAGATGACGACCAGGAACCCATGGAAGGCCTAGATAGCTTTAACAAAAAAATAAGTTATCGTTGGTGGTCAAGAGGATTCTAACAATACCAAAAAAGGAGGCCCAAGAAGACTGGTTGAGAACCAACATCTTTTATACACTAATATCGTGCAATGAAAAAGTTGTCAGTGTTATTATTGACGGAGGAAGCAATATGAATGTGGCCTTGCAAATCATTGGAGACAAGTTGAAGCTGAAACCTCACTAGCATCTCAAGCAACACAAGATTGCATGAGGAAATGACACGTTCATCCCCGTGACCAAGTGGCACTGAGTAAACTTCTCACTAGGTCGTTACGAAGAATTTGATGTGACATCATTCCAATGAAGATCACACATTATTACAGCACCCGGGGATTTATGGTAAGGATGTGACTCACAAGGGTCATAAGAACACATACATGTTTATACACAAAGAAAAGCCAATTACTCTCAAGTCTCAACCTTATGAAGGATGACAAACCCGAAGTGGCAAAGCCAACTTCCAGTGTTGAGTATGGCCTAATTCGTAGAGGAAAGTTGGGAAGGAGGAATCATGTATGCTCTGGTATGATGCAAGACCAATCCAACTGGTGATGTTGCTATCCAACCACCTGAGATTCAAGACATTCTGTTCCAATTTCAAGAATTGTTCCTTGATGAACTGTCGAGCGAGCTTCCACCTATGCAAAATATTCAGTACACAATTGATTTGGTACCTGGAGAACATTACTAAATCTTCCAGCATACCCAAGGAACTCAAAAGGCATGCAGAGCTTCATCAACAAGTGGAAGTATTGGTAGCCAAGGGTTTCATTCATGATAGCCTCAACTAGTGTGCCATGTCGATGTTGTTGACACTAAAGAAGGATGGCAAATGGGGGATGTATGTTAACAGCCATGCCATCAACAAGATAACAGTAAAGTATCATTTTCCCATTCCACCCTAAATGACATGTTGGACATGATGGCGGATGCAACAATCTTTTCGAAGATCGATTTACGAAGCGAGTACCACCAAATAAGATTTCGTCTTGGAGATAAGTAGGAAACCACTCTTCAGACAAATGATGGATTGTATGAGTAGCTAGTCTATGTTAACGCAAATTCTAGAGCAATTCATAGGCAAGTTTATCACCTTGTACTTCGATGACATCCTCAACTATAGCCATTCATGAGAAGATCATTTAGTCCATCCTTGCTAGGTCATGAGATTATTAAGCCACAAGAAACTCTACATCAATTTTATGAAGGTGTACCTTCATGAGTTCCAAAATGATCTCTTTGGGGTTTGTCATTTCGGCAGAAGGCATGACGGCTGATTCTGAAAAGATAAGGGTCATTGCCGATTGGCCTGCTCCCACGAACATTCACAAGGTTCATAGTTTTCATAAGCTAGAGACTTTTTGTTAAGGTAAAGCTAGTGATGTTTTATCAAAATCAAAGTTTTATTTGGAACTTTAGTTTTGTCTAGCGCCCATTACTGAATGTATAAGGGTCATTCCATTTGAGTGGACCAAAGCAACAACAAAGGTATTTCAAGAAATCAAGCAAAAAATGATGAAAGCTCCAGTTTTTAGGCTTCCTGATTTTGAAAGGGTGTTCAAAGTTGCCTGTGATACATCCCACATAGGTGTAAGAGGTATCTTCAACCAAGATGGACTTCCGATGGCATTCTTCAGCGAAAAAATCAATAAGGCATGCATGAAGTATTTTACATACGATGTGGAATTTTACGCAATTGTATAAGCTTTGAAATATTGGCATCATTACTTCATTCATTGGGAGTTCGTGCCCTACTTTGATTACAAGGTGTTATGTTATTTGAATTCCAGAAAAAGTTGAGTACAAGGTACGCTAAGTGGAGTGCTTATATTCAAGAGTTCACATTCAACATAAAACATCGGGCCGACATAGAAAATAGGGTAGCAGACGCCCTTAATAAAAAAATCACATATATTGTCTACCTTATCAATCTTCATTGTTGAGTTCAAGGAACTGAAAAGAGGCTATGCGGCTAATAATAATTTTGGGAAGGCATTTTTAACACTCACTATCAGCTCAAGCACCGAGTACCCACGATAGTTTGCATGATGGGTACTTATTCTATGATATGAGGTTGTCTTCCCAAAAGTTCCTTCCAAGAACTTGTTATACGAGAGCTTCATTCAAGTGGCCTCAGTAGTCATTTTGGTATTGACAAAACAATAGCCATGATTGAGGACCATTTCTGTTGGTCGAGTTTGAAGAAATATGTCAAAATCATTCTTCCCCAATGTCAAGCATGCCAACTAAGCAAAGGTAACAAAAAGAATATTGATCTTTACACTCCACTGCTTGTGCTAGATGCTACATGAAAAGACATCAACATGGATTTGTTCTGAGATTGCCTAAGACTCAACATCGCTATGACTCTACTTACATTGTAGTTAACAGGTTCTCTAAGATGACCCATTTCATTTCTTGTAAGAAGACATCAAACACCCTACACATCACCAATGTTTTCTTTAAAGAAGTGGTTCATCTACATGGTGTTCCCAAAACAATTGTAGTTTATGAGCTACTTCTGGCACACCTTGTGGTCTAAGATGGGAACTAAATTAAAGTTCTCAAGTGCTTACCATGATACCATCCACAAACATATGGGCAAAATGAAGTCCCCAACCATAGTCTTGGGAATCTACTTCGATGTCTAGTTGGCGGTCACATCAGTTTATGGGACATCGTGTTAACCACAAGCTGAGTTTGCTTATAACAGCTCTATGAATCATACCATAGGACTCTCCTTTGGAAATCGCGATGGGTATGCGACTTCTACAGCCTATCGATTTAGTCTCACTTCCTATTGCGACGACGCCGAAGCTTTTGCACGACGTATTAAGGAGATGCATGAGGAAGTCAGGAGAAAGATCACCGTTGGCTATGAAATTACAAAGGGCATGCAGATGTTCGATGATGTTTTGCACAAGTTCAAGAAGGAGATAGGGTCATGGTGCAGCTAAAACCAAAGAGGTTTCCAGTAGTCTATTACACAAAACTCCACTCTATAAAGGTAGGTCACCATCATATTTTGAAGAAGCTAGGTGATAATGCATATCTGATCGAGCTTCCACCCGAAATGAAGATCAACCCCATTTTTAATGTGGAAGTCATACAATTTATCTTTGACATCATGGAGATGAGAACACGGAAGAACAATTTATCCAAATACCCAAGGTGCTAGCTAGCTCGAAAAAATCCTTAAAAGATGTGTTGGACAATCAAATACTTTCCACGCACAAAGGAAGATACCACAAGTTTCTTTTCAAGTGGAAGGGCCGTTCGAAACCTGATAGCACATGTATCTTGGCATTTGATTTCAAGCGCATCAATCTGAAACTCTATGTGCCCCACATCCACACTTGCACGCTCCACACGTGTGCACAAGAAAAGGTTGACTTTCCTTTTTTAGTTTATCTATAATTTCCTTTTCTTTCACATCTCTATGTTAAAAAATAAGTAATCTTCGATTTCTCTTGCTTCAATGCTTTCTTATTTTATAGATTCTATGTTAGGAAATAAGCATTATTAGATTTTTTTTCATTTAAATTTTTTTCCTATTTTGGAGACCTTGGCTAGCTAGGAATCCTATTTTTAGATTCCATATATTATGTTGAAGATTGCAACCACTCGTTATGAATAAGGCTTAGGCCCGTGGAATAAGACACGATCAAATGGTATTCTCTTTGAGCAAATTATCTTCTTTATGTAGAGGCAAACTGACGTAAACCACATCCAAAGCTTAAAAAATTCTCACACGTGACCCACCATGATGTTTATGTGAAATCCACCCCGATCACCAAGTGCATCACCCCATTTTACCTATATGGCCCAAAAACAGCCCGGTCCGTGATTCAAGTGGATCAAATAAGTGGAAATAGTATACAGGCAACGCTCACCCTCCAAATTGTTTCCCTTCGTGTGGCCCACCTGAATCACAAATGGACCTTTTTTTTGTCCCAATGACTAAATTTTAGCTTGGTATCTAAAGGTTGGGAGTGGATTTCATATAATCATCATGGTGTGTGCTGAAAAAAATCAAGGGTAGACATCCCTCTCCCAACTATTTTCCTTTGTATGGCCCACCTGAATTAAGAATTGGGCTATTTTTGGGCCCTGTGGCTAAAATGGGGTGATGCACCTAGTGATCAGGGTGGATTTCACCTAAACATCACTATTGGGCCCACTAATTCTTGAAGTGAAATCACCATGCAAAAGTTGACTGATGTCCCCATGTGGACTCCATGGTTATCATTGTTGGATTCACGCCTTCACCCACTGATTTCAAAGCAGTTGAATTCCGTAGGCAAACAAATGCAAAAACTTTTTGCAATTCAAACCTATTACCACCGAATCCATGCTGCCAAAGGACCCCTTGTATAAACAAAGGGGTTGTCTTAGATGACTGTAAAGTCCGTAAGTAGGAATCTGTTTACAGGTAATCATATTACAGGGGTTGTTTGGATGCGTATATTTGCCTGTAATCAGATTGCAGGCTGTAATCTTTAGCTGTAATCGAAAACATGAGAAAAAATCATGTTTCATATTACAGGTAAAGGGATTTCAAGCAATGGCTATAATTTTTGAAAATTTTCAAAGCAACGAGAGTTGCGGATCATCTTCCAACGGCTACAAGGACCCAAAATGAAAGAAGAAGATGAAGAAGAAGGAAAAAAAAAAAAAGGACAAACCCTCTCTCTTTGTTACTGTTGCTAGGGTTCAAACTTCTCAGACGTTGGGATGTTATCAAACCTTAGTGCCATGTTTGAATTAGTGGGCCCACTTCTCTGGCCCACCAAATGATTTGTTTACCGTAAAAATCGAACACATGCTTTATTAAGTTGGGTTTATCCCAATGATCTATCAAACATAAAAAATTTATGTCGTTTGATTCTTTTTAAAGGATTTACCACTCCAAGCTCTATTGTGAGTGAATACCTAATTACAGGCTGTAAACAGATTTCAAGTTATCGAAACACGGACAATTGTTTCCTGTAATCAGATTACAACTTAAAGCCAAACAGAACCACATGTAAACACTTTACACCTGTAATCGGCTTACAAGTTAATGACTTTACAGGCATCCAAACGACCCCTAAGTCACTCCTACAAGTTATATATTTCGCTTCCCCAGTGTATCATGGGAGCCCAAATACTCAGCTCCTCTGCCGGGCCGGGCAGGGCTTGGACTCAGTTCCTTAGCTCATGGGCTGGAATTGAATATTCTCCGTCCCATTCCAATTGTAACCTTCAGCGGAAGAGTAGATTACCTTCTGTAGAACCCTTTCATCTGGTCGTTCAAGGTTCCCGAGAATCCAATCCCCAGAATCCCTTCCCCAACTGGAAGAAATCCATCGAATGCAAGCACCAAGATCTCATCCTCTTCAACCAAGATGACTTCTGAAGGATGATAAACTTCCTGAGGCATCCGCATAAAATACATCATCATCATCATATCACTCTCTTTTCTCCACAACAAATGAATGAAAGGAAGAACGAAAGCAAAAAAAAAAAGAGCTTTCTCTTCAGTTCTTGCCTTGTCAGATTGTCGAGTCTTGAACCAGACCGATCCATCGTAAATGGAGAGATCGGCAGCGTTGAGGACGATGAAGCAGGTCTCCGCAGTGACGTTGACTTCGATATCAACGGTGCCGGTGAATTTGCAGGCAGAGAGATCGGGTCTGAGCTTCAGTTCGTAACGTTTTGGGACTACGAATTTCGGCAGCCGAGGCTGGCCTTTGAACTCGTGCAGCTCGGGCTTCTGCGTACCCGCCATCACTCGTTTTGCTTCCTTTTCGGCTACGCTTCCGCCCTTTTTAAAATGCTCTACTTAGAATTCCTGTGCTTCAAGAGTCCACCAGTAAGCTGTCTTTAAATATCAGTACGGCGTCACGCATAACACCCTTGGGATATGAATAGGCATCCCTTATCGCTTTAGATATATCAGTTGTAACACGTAGTGGACCGCTGATGTTGAAAATAAAATTTCGATGACGGTTAAAAAAGACATCAATGCACACTTATGAATCAAAACATTACAAAAACAAGTATACATAATATATTTTCTTTGTATGAGGTACTAATTAATTTGTTGTCTAACTGTATTGATCCATGTATATCCAAAGTTTATTCATATAATTTATAAATGTTAAAAAGACGTGTGGAAATATAAAGAATACATTTAAAGGCAAAAGAAGGATCATTAAATCAGATTATATACGTGTTTGATTTTATGTTTAGATACAAAGATTGTAATTGATTCGCAAAAAATTGAAAAGTTTTTAATTTTCCACAACTCGGTCTTTCTCCTCTAAATCTCGAAATCGAAGCTTCTAATCTATGAATTTGTAACAATTTGACACTGATTTAACATGCTTTATAAAAAAAAAAATGATCGAAAATAAAAATGGTCACCGATCAAACATGTGGGATATATCCCACTACTTATGTGTTTCATATCACACAAGCGGGATATAATAAATATTATGCAATATATCAGCCGATATTGTCGATATTTAAAACATTACTCGTAAGGGTGCTTATGTGTCACCTCCAAGCTTCTGTCTGGAATGAATTGCAATCCAAAACCCAAATACCATGAAATTAAAGTGCATTGGAGTCATGTTGTGTCCGATGGTTTATACTGAAATGCATTACAATCCAAATTTTGAAAAACTATGTTTAAATGCATGTAATTAAAATGCATTGAAATTCTTTAATATATTCATATAACTTGAATTTGATTAATTAAATAAGATTTAATCTAACAAATTAGTGTACATGAGTTATATTTGATGGAATGATTATAATAAGTTCATTAAAATATATGCCTTGACGAAAAAAGAAAAATTCCGAGCCTAAAATGAGCCACAAATGTGAGAATTAAAAACAAGCAGCTTGAAGATGTTTTTTTAAAACTGTTAACTTAAATTGTCAATATTTGGACAATTTGAATCATTTATTAGTGTGATTTTAGCCATGCCACCGATAATTGAATTGTTTTGGGTATCATTAGCATGCTACAACTGTTGTCATTGGTGGGACTCTCTTGCCTTTTGAAAAGAGAGTTACAAAAATTAATAAATAAAAATTAATAAAGAGAATTGGAGATACACAACTTTTCATTACCAATGATTCCACTTATGCAAAAAAGGCACATTTATACTCAATTACCTCCCAATACAACCATATACATGGTGCCAAAGGATACTTAACATTGGACTTGGATCGGAATCACCTACGTCGCCTTTGTAATGCAGAGTTGCTCTGTGGGGCCATTGTGTTCTATATGTAAAATCCACTTTGTCTATAAGTAAGCATCATTTTTTGGACAGTGCATAAAGGATATGAGTAGGATTGGAAACTCATACGGGCATACACCAATGAAAACAATGTAAAATTACTCCAAAACAGCTATAATCATACTCATTAGCATTTTATTAAGCTGATTTTTATGTGCTCTGTCTTAAGAGTTGAACTTGATTAATAGGCTTGATGAAGGATACACGAATGGAACAATCATCAAGCAAGTAGTTATAAGCTATGCATTTGATTTATTAACTAGTGCCATCTAATTAGTTTATCAAAATTCATAGGCAAATGCATCGACGGTGAGTATTTTATGTTTTGCTTTGTTTTACTTTTTTTCATATATATATATATATATATATATATATATTGTTATGGGCAGATTCAGGCCCCTACAATTCCTCCGACATCCCTTTAATCCAATCGGACGCATAAGAGTCAATCTGAGACGATGAATATTATTGAAGGAAAGGAAGATTCCTGGCTCAGTTGCAGTTGAACTCCCGCTCCGAGGCTAGTGGTCGGTTCAAAGTGACCTAAGACCGGAACAGTCGGCGTGAAGGTCAAACCAAAGACTTTAGACCGCCCCACTATTGTCTAACGAAAGAACTCTACTCGACAGGGCCGGTCCGCCGCCCACCTCGGAACTCAGAGGGAAGACCTTCGGAATGTTCGACAGATAAACAAAGTCAGTCATGAGTCTGGGCTAAGGCTCGGCTCGGATTCAGGACGCAATCCATGTTTAACGACTCAATGGCGGGGCTTCGAATCAGGTCTTCTTTGCCCTGGGATTCCGAGCTGAGGCCGAGTCAGGATGGGGATGTTTGTAATGCCCTGAAAATCGAGGGTCGAGCAGGAGCCCAACTCTCGAGTTCCAATGCATCACTTATGCAACATAGATAATGATGGTTAAATGTTGTCTATATTAGCACGTTAAACATGAATGAGATTAAGCCAAAACAACATATCATACTCCAAAGACGATTAATTTAGGCAAGCGGAAGACTATAATAGGTATATAAAACATGTAAGTAATCGTAGGTCTCCAAAGTATGATCATTTTACCAAGTCAATAATTACATGTAAATTCTCAAAATATACAAGATGGTAAGGTGTAATGTCATTTAGTCCAAAACCCCGTAGCCCCATCAGCACAACTCTAGGTCTACAGAGACCTGCCAGAGAGTTGCATATAGGAGAACTCCTCCTCGTCATCGAAATAGTCCGGCTCTGCTTCATAAGCATCGCCATCACCTGCAGCTAAGACAGAGTCTGGTTGGTGTGTACAACACCGTCCCAGAACGTGGTAGTGAGTGATCAACTCAGTGGAGCTATAGAGCAAAGGTTAACATGTTATCAATTTAATCAAACAGTAATGATAAAACAATACAACCAAACATCCCTAAGTACTCTGGTTAATGCAAATATGATATGTATTAATGATGCATGCCCTCGCTTGCACTCCCTCTGCGATCTTCCTCTTACGGTCGCGGCATGCACTCCTTCCTCTATGCTCAACACTAACGCCAAAGGCACATGAGTGCGATGTTATGAGCGTGATTACTGAGTTCTTATTAGTCCTTTTCATACAGCAGGATTGGGAAGCCAAGGCACCTCCCTTTATATCATAACCCAAACATTGATCCATCTAGGGTCGTCAATCCTAGTAGCCACATACGATAGATAGTTTTTCAGGTCGCTACGGAGAGGCTCGTCACCGTCAGCATAGGCTTGGTTTATACTCTTGTTGCTACGGAAAGGCTCGTTGCCTCAGCGCAGTCTCAGAGTATGCTCGAGGTCACTACGAATGGCTCGTCACCTAGTCGTAGGCCAACAACTCGAATACAGTGTCCCATACCACCATATTCTACTCACGAGTTTGGGTTGCTCACTGGTCACTACGGGGATGCTTGTCACCCCAGCATAGGCCGACAGCTCGACCACGATGTCCCATACCACCATGTCCGGCTCATGAGTCTTAACGGATCGAGGTACCAAGGTTAAACGGGATTTCCACTGGTGAGTTTGGTACCTTAGGTTCAAGTAGTAGCGTCCATACATGTTGAACATACATTGGGTCAATCAAGTTACTTGATGAGCTCGACTAGTACGAGCGTATGTAGAGCCGATCAACATGGAGGGCGTAAGCACTCCGCGTGGCCTAACCACTGTTGACTAACAGCGTGCGACTCGGATTCATCGGGTGTGTCTGTCGTGGCTAAGTAGTAAAGCCACCTATCGTAAACCATTACCGATTGCTTGGACTACGTCGTAGCCCCAATCACATTCTAAAGATAGCATTCGCGTATGGTAATCCAAAACAGCATGTAATATTTATCAGGTATAAGTCGTACTCAAGTAATTTAATAAACACATATTACACATAGTATCATACATAGACATTTCATCCATACCGCACATAGTAGTAAGATAGGTTTATATAAAAGATACTGTAACCATAGTTAAAGTGATTGAGAATCCTATCCCAACACCCTCATTACATGCATTTAAACAGGTATTTTCACATTCAGGCATTTCATCAAACACTTAGACTACATATATAACATACATGTAATAACTTAATTAAAACACATACTATAGCAAATCCTCTCACAAAGGAGATGCCCGATACAACGATTATGCATTTACAATCAATAATCATGGCAAGCACGAATCATAATTCCATATTCATTCCAGCATATCAACAAACACATGGATTTCACTATATTTAACATAGTTCATACATATGTGTAAAGTGCGAGAAACATCGTTTCTAAGCATGTGATAGCAATCAAGTCAGGTATAAATCATTAACTAACATTGAAAGCCTTGAAAATTATAACCTAAACACTTATACTCCGCACCTTTCGCCGGTAAACTCGTGACGAATTCAGTTCATTCTTTAATTTGTTGTCTACGGCAGAACGACAACCTAACTTATGAAATAGGTTAGCTAATTCATCCTTCACTCTATTTGAAACCCTAAAACAGATTAGGGTTAGGTTTTCTTACCTAAAAAGGAGATCGGAATCGCCCGAATAGCGATACAGGAAGTGGTGGATAAGCATGTGGAGTAATGGGATTGAATCCCAGGAAGAAACGCCGACTCTCTTTCTCACTTTCTCTCTCTTTCCTTCTCTTTTCTCTCTTCTCTCTCTTAGGGTTTTCTAAATTCGTATGGAATAAGAGAGAGGGTTTAAGGCACTTATATAGGCTCAAACGTGAGCTCAATGGCCCTAGGGCCATGGTATACTTAGGTTATAGCCAAAACTCATCTGTTTCGGCTCAACGAAGCACTTCTGGAGGCCCCTTTTCTGCGTGCTGTCGGACTTAAGCTCCCTGACATTGGATCTATGTCGAGTTAAGTTTTCGGTCCGATCGGGTTTACAGGTCGACCGTGGCGGACCTGTTTCTGTTCAACGGTCACCGATACTCGATCAGGGCCACAAGTACACTGACATGTGTTTGAAATTCCCCCTAATTCGAGGGTGTAATTGGGTCAGATTCTGACGGTTTGAATCCTTAGATTTAGCCTGCAAGCGAAACAACTCAATTCACTTAAGTCTCAGTTCATTTTCTAAAGATATTCACGTTTCCCACACACTTAGCTCCGAGCTCAAGTTGTGCGTTTCTGGATACTATTAGGACTTGATTTTCGATGTGGTTGTCAAGTCCAGGAATGCTGTCCTAACCGTATGGTTTCGCAGTAATCGGACTGTCGACGCGCGGTCCAGGTCCGATACGGAGTTTCAAGGTGCTCCCGAGAGCAAACGGGTTTAGAGATTGATTCTAGATTTCAGGGTAAAGTAGCATTCATGATTCTACAAGTTTTGAGTCTTACTGATCTTATTTAACACGATTAGTGCTAATTTCATAAGAAATCTGGTTTAACACTTAGCCATTTCTCGTCTAATTTCTAAAGGATTTGGTCCTTAGTGATTTCTGCCTGAGGTGGTACTCGGGTCTTTGTACGAATTTTCTGAGAGGTTACAATCTACCCCCCTTAAAGAAAAATTTCATCCTTGAAATTAGTACATGTTCGTACTCCTTGAAAAATCTGAGGGTAGTTCTTTCAAACCTCAGCTTCCGTCTCCCAAGTAGCCTCTTCTTTAGTGTGGTGTGTCCACAGAACCTTCACAAGTAAAATCACCTTAGTACGCAACACCTGCTCCTTCCTATCTAGAATACGCATCGGTCGTAATACATAAGTAGTGTCCTCACTCAACTGCACCTACTCCTACTTGATAATGTGGGAAGGATCAGAAACGTATTTCTTTAGCATAGATACATGAAATACGTTGTGCATGCCTACGAATGGTGTGCGCAAAGCAAGACGGTATGCCACCACACCCACTCGATCGAGTATCTGGAATGGGCCAATAAATCTCGGCGTGAGCTTCCCCTTCTTCCCAAACCGAAGGACTCCCTTCATTGGGAAAACTTTCAAAAACACATGGTCTTCGACCTCGAACTCTAACTGTCGCCGCCTCGTATCGGCATATCTCTTCTACCTACTCTTTGCTGCCAGAAGTTGACGCTTGATAATGTCGATCTTCTCAAAGGTCGCCTGTACTAACTCTGGGCCAATCAGACTCTTCTCACTAACCTTTGTCCAGCAATGCGGTACTCGACAAGGGCGTCCATATAAGGCCTCATAGGAAGCCATGCCAATACTCACCTGAAAACTGTTATTATACGTGAACTCTGCATAAGGAAGACAATCGTCCCAACTGTCTTTGAAATCTAGCACACAAGCTCGCAGCATATCTTCCAACACCTAGTTTACCCGTTCCGTCTGCCCGTCAGTCTGTGGGTGGAACACGGTATTAAACTTCAATTTCACACCCATTGCTTCCTGGATATGAGTCCAGAAGATAGATGTGAATCGCGTGTTTCGGTCTGACACAATCTCCGGAGGAACCCCATGTAAACGCACGATCTCCTTGATGTACAACCTGGCTAACTCGTCTGTGGAGTTTGAAACTCTGATAGGGAGAAAATGAGCTGATTTCTTTAACCGGTCTACGATCACCCAAATGGAGTCATGACCCTTCCTCGTCTTCGGTAGCCGAGAGATGAAAACCATAGAGATGAAGTCCCATTTCCATTCTGCTATGGGCATGGGCTAAAGTAATCCAGGAGGTCGACGATGCTCTACCTTGACCTGCTGGCATGTGAGACAACGGGACACATACTCTGCTATCTGGGCCTTCATGTTGTCCCACCAGTAGGACCTCTTCATGTCACGGTACATCTTTGTACTGCCAGGATGCATTGCCAATTTCGAACTATGTGCAGCCTCGAGAACCTCCTGTCTTAAGTCATGAAGATTTGGGACACATAGGTGGCCACGGTAACGTAAGCCCCCATCCATACTAACTCTCCACTCGGCGTCTTCATCGTCGCTAGTCTGCTCTCGAAGCTCAGAAAATCGCTCATCATCTTTCTAGGCCTCAATGATCCTATCGTCAATAAGTGGCCGCATACGAACGTGCGCGACACTCTCAAACGGCTCCTCCATGGTGAGCTTCTGTTCGAAGTCTCACATGAACTCTACCATACTCCATTCTGCCACCATCAGCAGAGCCGCAAACTGTATGGCCTTCTTGCGGCTCAACCCGTCAGCCACAAGGTTAGCCTTACCCGGATGGTAGGAAACCTCGAACTTGAAGTCCTTCAAGGTTTCCATCCATCGCTGCTGCCTCATATTTAGGTCCCGCTGAGTGAATATGTATCTGAGGCTCTTGTGGTCGCAAAAGAGCTCGAACTCCTCTCCGTAGAGGTAATGTCTCCAGAGCTTCAGTGCAAAGATGACAACTGCCAACTCTAGGTCGTGTGTAGGGTAGTTCTCCCCGTGTTTCCTCAACTGCCTCGAAGTGTAAGCAATCACCCTGTCCTTCTACATAAGGACACAACCTAGACCAACGCGAGACGCGTCAGTGTATATAGTATACCTAACCCCTTGCTCTGACAATACTAGCACATGGGCGAACATTAGCTTGTCCTTCAGCTCTTGAAAAGTTGCTTCCGCCTTCTTATTCCAGGCGAACTTCAGATCCTTCCGTGTCAACTGGGATAACGGTTTGGCGATCTTGGAGAAGTCCCGAATAAATTGACGGCAATACCCTGCCAGATCAAGAAAGCTCCTCACCTCAGTAACCAAACCGAGCTGCTCCTAGTCTTGAACCGCGGCTACCTTAGCGAGGTCAACTGCTATCCTTCCTTGGGCTTCACATGTCCCAGGAACTTGACTTTCTCTTTCCAGAAGTCACACTTCTTGTACTGCACGAACAACTGGTTCTTCTTCAGAGTATCCAAGACTTCTCACAGGTGTTCCTCGTGTTCTTCTCGACTCTTAGAGTATATTAGAATGTCATCTATAAACACGATGACGAATCGGAACAAAAACGGCCGAAACACCCTATTCATCAGGTCCATGAACACGACAGGTGCATTCGTAAGGCCGAACGACATAACGAGAAACTCATAATGCCGAAAACTGGTCCTGAAAGCTGTCTTCTACACGTCCTCATACCTGACGCGCAACTGGTGATACCCTGATGTAGGTCAATCTTCGAGAAATAATGTGCCCCCTTCAACTAATCGAACAGATCATCTATCCTGGGCAAGGGATAATTGTTCTTCATTGTCGCTTGGTTCAACCTGCAATAATCAATGCACAATTGCAGGGATCCATCCTTTTTCTTCACAAACAGCACAGGTGCTCCCCACGGAGACACGCTAGGCCGTATAAAGCCCGACTCCAACAGACCATCGATTTGTCTCCTCAGTTCCTCCATCTCACATGGAGGCATGCGGTATGTTGGTAATGAAATGGGTGTCGCACCAGGCGCTAAATCAATAGTAAAATCGATCTCGCGCTGAGGAGGCAACCCAGGTATTTTCCTGAACACATCCTCAAAATCTCAGACTACGAGCGTGGTTCCAGATGTTGGGCCATCAACATTCTTTAACAAGGAAGCATAACAACACAAGCGGCTGGGCAAACTGACCTGAACCGTAAAAGTAAAGGTCGTACCCTCAGGTGCATGAGCTATCACCACTCTGGTATTGCAATCGATCTCAGCCTTCATCTCGGTGAGCCAATCCATACCGAGGATAACATCGTAATGCCATAGTGGAGCAACAATCAGGTCGACGAGAACTGTCTTACCCCCTAAGTCTATCGAGCAATCCTTATATATCTTGGTAATGTCTAAAAAAGTCCCTATGGCGGCAAGAAGTCTCACTCCCTTCATGGGACTAGTTTCCAACCCCAGTCGCTTGACTGTTGCACACGATATTATAGAGGTAGTGGACCCGGTGTCCACTAATAAGAAAACCAGTATACCTTACACATGCGCTGTGACCTCGAAAGCCGGTGGTGTCGTAAATGCCGTCTCGGATGCCTCAGCTGACACTGAGTGTACACGAACTTGTTATGAATGGTTCGGCTGCGATGCCATAGGTCGCTGAGGCGGCCTGAAGCCAGGTGCAGGCGGCCGGAATGATGGATGAGTTGGTGTCGTCCGTAGAGGTGGAGCTGTGATAACATGTGGGGGTTGGCGATTGATCCTCTGAGGCGGCGAGAAGCCGTTGTCCCTCATCTTAGTAAAGCAATAAGTATCTGCGTGGCCCGCATGTCTGCAGTATGTGCACTATAAGTCTGGTCGCCTCATAGAGGCTGGTGGAGCCACGATCCTGGGAGGCGAGTCTGTATGGGGCCTCTTACCGAGGAACGACCGACTCGGTAGATCTGGTGGAGGCCTCTAACCCATGGGTGCACGCGTGCGAGATGAACAATCCCCATCCTGCTTCGCTCGCAAAGACATGCTTACTAGCTCGCCATAGGTAGATATGCTAGCGCAACACATCTTCGAGCGTATCTCAGGTCGCAGGCCCTCAGAAAAATGCCGCATCCACATCGGCTGATCAGTTAAAATAAACGAAACATACCTGGCCAGCTCCGTAAACCTGTTCTCATATTCCGCCACTGTCATCCCTCCCTGACGGAGGCGAAGAAACTCACTCTCTGTCTCATGCCGATACATGAGAGGGAAATACTTTTCGTGGAAGCGCGTCTCAAAGGCTTCCCACGTCCACACAAAACTGACAGCAATGGTCCTTAGGACGCTGTCCCACCATAAACTGGCCTCTTTTTCAAACATGAAGGTGACCAACTCCACCTGCTCTGCCTCAGTGCAGTGGCTTTAGCATCTTAGAGATGCAGTCAAGCCAATACTCGGCCTCCTCGGGTCGTTGCGTACCAGCGAAGGTAGGAAGCCGTAAGGGCTGAAATCGCTCAAAAAGGTCGCTAGCACCCGCATTCTCAACAGGGTGCATAGGTGATGCAGGCGGAGCCACACCCATACTCTAGGCAAAAATCCCTGCCATAGTAGCCAGAAACTACTGCTATTGCTACTGTTGCTGCACCTACTGCTGCTGTATCAACAGGATCATCTGCTCTAGCCTATTAGGAGGCGGAGCAGACTGTAGTATGCAAGGCCTCGAGGTAGATGCACGGTTCTGCTTAGGAACCGACAGTGTAACAGGTGGTACCATAGGTGGTGCCACAAACGGTGCCATGGGTGTCGGCCCAGCAGTGGGGCCAGGGGCCGGCTGAGAATCCGGCATGGTCTCGTAACTCGGACCCAAGCTGGGGTCCATATGGCTACCGCTGAGGGGAGGTGCCCTGTCAATCGAGTCGCCAAAGGTGAGACGTGTCATACTCCGTGTGACCTTAGGTGGCATTCCCTATATACAACATAGGGTGTAACCTAGGTCAGATTCAGCATGCTTGCAAACTCAACTACACAGCATTCACACTCAACTTAAGAAACTTCATGCAGTTCATTTACCAAAATTGTCACAATACATGAGATACAACGTTACATGAATCATGACAGAAAATGCATGTGAGTTAGTACAATCAAGGCTTCAAACACTAAAACATACTACCCAACTACTAAGTCTATTGAGGCTACACATAGAAACAAGCAAGCAAAGCAAAATAAAAGATGATTAGATGCACGACTAGTCATCAGAATTTGACGATGGTGGAGGTACACCCTTGTCTTGTAGACAACACAGGATAGCCCTCAAGGTGCGAGTCACTTTGCTAAACTTACATTTCACAAAGGCCCGGGTCTCACCAATCTCTTGTTGCAGGGCAGCCTGACCCTCCTCAAGTTGAGCCAAGAGGGCTTCTATAGCAGCCCGATCACTAGAGTGCTCCTGTGTAACAGGAGGAGAGCCCTCATTAGTGTCCTGGGCCTCCTCTTCTTCCTCAGCCTGCTCTTCTTCTATCTTATCTCTTCCTTCCTCATCACTCTCTTCCTCTTCGCTCTTCGTCTCATCCTCACTCTCGTCGAGTCGGGCTTGACGCTGTCGTGGCCTAATCTCCATATTGTTGAGAGTAGTGTCATTGATGAAATGGATCGGCATAAGAAGTTCTGCGCCAAGTCTGTAGGTGAATTCACGCGCAAGCTTGCATATAAGTTGGCCGAAGGGGAGCGAAATAGATGTCTTGGACGAGCGCGCAGTCTGCACTATTTATAGCAGCACATACGTAGGCACGCACAGCTTCTCTCCCTGCCTAGCTTGGTACAGAAAGTCTACCATCAGGCGTGTGCACTCGCTGCGATTGCTCCACCTGGGATACACGTTGTATGTGAAAATGTGGTGGAGCAGGCAGAAGTCGTCAGTCATATTGGATGCCAGGAGACTATTGTTTGAATTCTAGTGGGCCAATTAGCCACAAAGGAATCGCGTACAGCGATCTCTTTCACGTGCACTTCGAAGATTCTTCTCGCTAGCATGGACCTCGCCAAGCGGCACTCCTATAAGTCGGGCTATCAAGCCAGCATTGACTGTGAGATCTCGCCTTCCCACGGGAAATTTAAACTGCAAAGGCTCCAAAGTTGGCTCCCGAATGTGCGCGTAGAAGGCTCGGATAGTATTTACATTAGCCTTTGTCTTACCCTTAAACACGGGACCCCACCCGGTCTCTACCAGGTGGTTCATCAACAGATATTCTCCAAAGAGCTTCTCGTCCACGTGCGCTTCAAAAAGAACCCTACGGCCCTGGAATCGTCCATGGGACAGATCCGCCAGTAGGGGCCTCTTGAGGGGAGCCTGGGGTCGAGATCCCTCTTCGTCCGTATCTCTCAATCAATGCTCGTGCTTGCGGTGGCGCCCCTTTGCTTCCTCGAATGGGTAGGGTGACTAGGCCCGGCTTCATCCGTAGGAGCCCTTTTCTTCCCCATGAGAGAAAGAAGCATGGAGATGAAGAAAACATCTGTTACAAGCTCAAAAAGAGCCATGGGAGTGGAATAATATGGAGAAATAAAATGGGTTGTTGGACTTGGAGATATATGAGACACAAATGGAAGATTTGTGCACTGAAATCGAAGGAATAAGAGGGATAGGAGGTGGGTGTTGATAAAAATGGTGGAGGGGTGAATCAACTAAAGGAAAAGGAGGAAAAATGAGGATGGGGGAAAGATTTGAGAAGGAAAAGAGAGTTTTTAGAGAAAAGGGAAAGCTTGGAGGTATGTAAGAGGGGAGAGGGGAGAAAATGGGATAGAAAAGAGGGTCCCCACACATTTTGGTGGGCCCCACAGCCTTGTATGGGCATCAGCCCGACAGGCCCGGACCGTTCGGACGGCGAGGCCTCACCAAACCGGCGATGCCATCGCCGGTCCCTACACCTCCAGGTGAGGGCTCGCCTCCTGGGCGATGGCATCCCCCCCGGGGTGCTGAAAATATGCGGGGTCCACTGTGGGTCCCCCCGAATAATATCGATTTGGCCCCAACTCCGTTTTGAGTCATTTCGGGCCCTATTTCATGTACATTCGCATTTTCCAGGTTATTTGAGGTTGGAATGATTTAAATCTTCATCTAAGCCCATCGATTAACGGTCTAGAAGGGTGTTGGGATCATTTCACGTAATTGGGAAAACCTAAGGGTCCAATTTCTACGGTCGATTTCAATCAATTTCGCCGTTCGGCGAAATTGGAGATTCTAAGTCTGTTTCTGCGTTTTTTCGCACCCTCCTACATCGAAATGCGTCAGCGTGCATCGTGTGACCATAACCTAGGTCCAGTTTAATCTAAACCATGCTCTGATACCAACTTGTAATGTCCTGAAAATCGGGGGTCGAGCAGGAGCTCAACTCCCGAGTTCCAATGCATCACTTATGCAACATAGATAATGATGGTTAAATGTTGTCTATATTAGCACGTTAAACATGAATGGGATTAAGCCAAAACAACATATCATACTCCAGAGATGATTAATTTAGGCAAGCAGAAGATTGTAATAGGTATATAAAACATATAAGTAATCATAGGTCTCCAGAGTATGATCATTTTACCAGGTCAATAATTACATGTAAATTCTCAAAATATACAAGATGGTAAGGTGTAATGTCATCTAGTCCAAAACCCCGTAGCCCCGTCAGCGCAACTCCAAGTCTACAGAGACCTGCTATAGAGTTGCATATAGGAGAACTCCTCGTCATCGAAATATTCCGGCTCTGCTTCATAAGCATTGCTATCACCTGCAGCTAAGACAGAGTCTGGTTAGTGTGTACAACACCATCTCAAAACGTGGGAGTGAGTGGTCAACTCAGTAGAGCTATAGAGCAAAAGTTAACTTGTTATCAATTCAATCAAATAGTAATGATAAAGCAATACAACCAAACATCCCTAAGTACTCTGGTTAATGCAAATATGATATGTATTAATGATGTATGCCCTCGCTTGCACTCCCTCTACGATCTTCCTCTTACGGTCGCGGCATGCACCCCTTCCTCTGTGCTCAACACCAACGCCAAAGGCACATGCAGTGCGATGTTATGAGCATGATTACCGAGTTCTTATTAGTCCTTTTCATACAGCAGGATTGAGAAGCTAAGGCACCTCCCTTTATATCATAACCCAAACATTGATCCATCTAGGGTCGTCAATCCTAGTAGCCACATATGATAGATGGTTTTTCAGGTCGCTACGGAGAGGCTCGTCACCGTCAGCGTAGGCCTAGTTTATACTATTGTTGCTGCGGAAAGGCTTGTCACCTCAGCGCAATCTCAGAGTATGCTCAAGGTCACTACGAATGGTCCGTCACCTAGTCGTAGGTCAATAGCTCGAATACAGTGTCTCATACCACCGTATTCGGTTCACGAGTTTGGGTTGCTCACTGGTCACTACGGGTGAGGTTAGTGTAGATGAGGACTCAGAATGGAGAGTTGCCACGGATGGGGGCCTACGTTACTGTGGCCGCCTATGCGTCCCGAACCTCCCTGACTTGAGGAAAGAAGTTCTTGAGGCTGCTCACAATTCAAGGATGGCAATGCATCCAGGAAGTACGAAGATGTATCGCGACGTAAAAAGGTCATACTGGTGGGACAACATGAAGACCCACATAGCAGATTATGTATCACGTTGCCTCACGTGCCAGCAGGTCAAGATAGAACATCGCCGACCTCCTGGTTTGGCCCATAGCTGAATGGAAGTGGGACTTCATCTCTATAGATTTCATCTCAAGGCTACTGAAGACGAGTAAGGGGCATGATTCCATTTGGGTGATCGTGGACCGGTTGACAAAATTGGCTCATTTCCTCCCTATCAGAGTTTCGAACTCTATAGACGAGTTGGCCAGGTTGTACATCAAGGAGATTATACGTCTGTATGGAGTTTCCTTGGAGATCGTGTCGGACCGAGACACGCGATTTACGTCCATTTTCTGGACTCGTATCCAGGCAGCGATGGGTGTAAAGTTGAAGTTCAGTACCGCATTCCACCCACAGATGGACGGGCAGACAGAACGGGTGAATCAGATTCTGGAAGATATGTTGCGGGCCTGTGTGTTGGATTTCAAGGACAGTTGAGATGACTGTCTTTCATATGCAGAGTTCACTTATAATAACAGTTTTCAGGTAAGTATTGGCATGGCTCCCTATGAGGCCTTGTATGGGCACCCGTGTAGAGCACTGCATTGCTGGGCAGAGGTTGGCAAGAAGAGCTTGATTGACCCGGAGTTAGTTCAGGTGACTTCAGAGAAGGTCGACATTGTAAGGCGCCAACTTCTGACAGCACAGAGCAGACAAGAGCTACGCCGATACGAGGCGCGGCCGCTAGAGTTCGAGGTTGGAGACTATGTGTTCCTTAGAGTTTTCCCTATGAAGGGAGTTCTTCGGTTTGGCAAGAAGGGGAAGCTCACGCCTCAATTCATTGGCCCATTCCAGATACTTGATTGAGTGGGGGCAGTAACGTACCGCCTTACTTTGCCCACCCAACTCGTAGGCGTTCACAACGTATTTCATGTCTCTATGCTGAAGAAATACGTTCCCGATCCTTCCCACATTATCAGATGAGAGCAGGTACAGTTGAGTGAGGACGCTACATATATACTGCGACCGGCGTGTATCCTAGACAGGAAGGAACAGGTGCTGCGTAGCAAGGTTATCCCACTTGTGAAGGTAATGTGGACGCACCACACGGAGGAAGAGGCTACTTGGGAAACAGAAGCCAAGGTTCGAAAGAACTACCCTCAGATTCTCGAGGAGTAGGAAAAAGTACTAATTTCGAGGATGAAATTTTTCTTTAAGGGGGGTAGATTGTAACGTCTCAGAAAGAAATCCGTACAAAGACCCGAGTACCACCTCAGGCAGAAATCGCACAGGACCAAATCCTTTAGAAATTAGGCAGGAATTAATTAGTGCTAAACTAGTTTATCTGTGAAATTAGCACTAACCACTTTAAATATGATCTGTAAGACTCAAACCGTGCAGTAGCATTGACGTTACATTACCCTGAAATCTAGATTCCATCTTTAAACCCGGTTACTCTCGGGAGCACACCGAAACTCCGTATCGGACCTGGACCGCACGTCGAAAGTCCAATAACCATAAAACTATAAAGTTATGACCACATTACTGGACTTGACAACCCCCATGAAAATTAAGTCTTAATTGTGTTTAGAAATGCACAACTTAAGCTCAGAGCAAAGTGTGTGAGAAACGTGAATATCTTTAGAAATAAAATTCGAATTTAAGTAATCTGAGTCGTGTCGCTTTCGTGCCAAATATAAGGATTCAGACCATCAGAATTTGACCCAAATACACCCTTGGATCAGGAAAAATGTCCCATGCATGGCCATGTACTTGTGGCCCTGATCGAGCGACCGTGACCGTTGAACTGAAACTGGTCCGCCACGGCTGATCTGTAAACCCGATTAGACCAAAAACTTAGCTTGACCTAGATCCAATGTTAGGGAGCTTAAGTCTGACCGCACGTGGAAAAAGGGCCACCAGAAATGCTCCGATGGGCTGAAACAGACGCCCTTTGGATATAACTTAAGTATATCTTGGCCCTGGGGTCATTCCTATCAGTTCTGGGCCTATATAAGGGCCTTAAACTCTCTCTCTCATATTTCATACGAATTCTAAAACCCTAAGAAAGAGAGTAGAGGAAAAGGAAATGAAAGAGAGAGAAAGTAAGAGAGTGAGTTGTAGATTCCTCCTGGGATTCGACTCGTTGCTCATTGGGTTTAACTACCGCTTCTACATCGCTATTCCGGCGATTCCGACTCCGTACTCAGGTAAAAAAACCTAACCCTAACCTGTTATAGGGTTTCAAACATTGTAAGTAATGGAATAGCTAACCTATTTCATACTGTAGGTTGTCAATCCGCCGTTGACAAAGGCTAAGTGTCTAAAACGAATCCGTTATGCGTTTACCGGCATAAGGTGCGGACTATAAATGTTTAGGTTATGGTTTTCAAGGCTTTTAATATCAGTTAATGATTTATGACTGACTTGAATTGCTATCACATGCTTAGATACAATGATTCCCGCACTTTACATATATATATATATATATGACCTATGTTGAATATAGTGTATTCCTTGTATTTGTTGATATGACTAAATGAATATGGAATTAGGATTAGTACTTGTTATGATAGATGTTTGGTAATACATGATCGTTGTATGTGTTGCAACTCCTATGCGAAAGGATTTGCTATGGTATACGTTTTAAGTAAATTAATCTATGTATGTGATATGTGTAGTGTAAGTGTTTAATAACATGCCTGTATGAGGAAATGATTGTTTAAATGTTTAAAATGAGAGTGTTGAGCTAGGATTCTCAATCCCCTTCTCTATAACTATAGTTTCCTTCATGTAACATATCTTCCTACTAAGTGATTTATGGAAGTAATGGCTAGGTAAGATAATCCGTGCACTATGTGTTTCATGAAATGCTTAAATGCTTGAAATGGTTAAACTATTGTGTAATGTTGCTATGCATATCATATGTGATATATAAACTGCAACTGAGTGTGATTGGGACTATGACTTAATCCAAGCAATCGGTAACAGATCTCGATTTGGTGACTGAGGTTGTTTTCGCCACACGAGACGTGTTCGATGAACCCAAGTCGTACTTTGGTTGTCGGCAATGGTTAGGCCACACGGAGTGCTTACGCCCTTCATGTCGATCAACTCGAGGTGCGCTCGTACTAGTCGAGCTCGTCAAGTAACCCGATTGACCCGATGTATGTTCACCATGTATGGACGTTACTGCTTGAATCTAAAGTACTAAACTCACCAGTGAAAACCCCTTCAACCTTGTTACCTCGACCCGCTAAGACTCATGAGCCGGGCATGGTGGTATGGGACACCGTGGTCGAGCTGTCGGCCTACGCTGGGGTGATGAGCCTCCTTGTAGTGTTTAGTAAGCAACATAGCCTCGTGAGCCGAATACGGTGGTATGAGACACTGTATTCGAGCTGTCGGCCTACATTGATAAGGTGACGAGCCATTTGTAGTGACCGCGAGCGTACGCTAAGACTGCGTAGAGGTGACGAGCCTTTCCGTAGCAACAGGAGTACAAACTAGGCCTACATTGATAAGGTGATGAGCCCTTTCTAGCGACCTAGAACCATAACATCGTATGAGATTTACTAGGATTGACGACCCTAGAATGGATCATCGTTTGGGAATTGATATAAGGAGGTATCTTAGCTTCCCAATCCTGCTGTATGAAAAAGACTAATAAGAGCTTGGTAATCACGTTCATGCACCGCACTGCATGTGCCGTTTAGCGTTGAGTAGAGAGCACGAGGAAGTGACAGACATGCGCGATCATTAGATGAAGATCACAGAGGGAGTGCAGGTGAGGGCATGTATCATTTATACATACCATTCTTGTATTAATCAGAGTACCTAGGGATGTTTGATTGTATTATTTTATCATTACTGCTTGACTGAATTAAGAACATGTTAACCTTTGCTTTATTATTCCACTGAGTTGATCACTCACTCCCACGTTACGGGACGGTGTTTTAAACACCAACCAGACTCTGTCTTAGTTGCAGATGGAGACCCGACTGAAGAGGCAGAGACGGACTTCGCAGACGATGAGGATGCTTTCTCATATATGCAGTATTCAGGCGGGTTTACATAGACCGTCCTGATCGGTAGGGCTTCAGGGTTATACGTGTAGTTGACTATTACATTTTGGACATTTTGTATTTTGAAACAATACATGTAATTATTGACCTGGCAATGCATACATACTTTGGGGACCTATATTGATTTATAAAGTTATACATATTTGAGTCAGTCTTCCGCTTGCGTATTACAACTGTCCCTGGATTATGTTTTGCTGATTTGGCTTAATCTTATTCATATTTTATGCACTAATACAGACAACATTTAATCATCATTAAATATGTTGCATAAGTGATGCGTTGGAACTCGGGAGTTGAACTTCTACTCGACCCCTGATTTTCAGGGCGTTACAAATAGGTTAGCTAATTCATCTTTCACTCTATTTAAAACCCTAAAACAGGTTAGGGTTAGGTTTTCTTACCTAAAAAGGGGATCGGAATCGCCCGAATAGCGGTGCAGGAAGTGGTGGATAAGCATGTGGAGTAATGGGATTGAATCCCAAGAAGAAATGCCGACTCTCTCTCTCACTTTCTCTCTCTTTCCTTCTCTTTTCTCTCTTCTCTCTCTTAGGGTTTTCCAAATTCGTATGGAATGAGAGAGAGAGAGAGGGTTTAAGGCACTTATATAGGCTCAAACGTGAGCTCAATGGCCCCAGGGCCATGGTATACTTAGGTTATAGCCAAAACCCATCTGTTTCGGCTCAACGAAGCACTTCTGGAGGCCCCTTTTCTACATGCGGTCGGACTTAAGCTCCCTGATATTGAATCTATGTCGAGTTAAGTTTTCGGTCCGATCGGATTTACATATCGACCGTGGCGGACCTGTTTCAGTTCAACGATCACCGATACTCGATCAGGGCCACAAGTACACTGATATGTGTTTGAAATTTCTCCTAATTCGAGGGTATAATTAGGTCAGATTCTAACGGTCTGAATCCTTAGATTTGGCTTGCAAGTGAAACGACTCAATTCACTTAAGTCTCAGTTCATTTTCTAAAGATATTCACGTTTCTCACACACTTCGCTCCGAGTTCAAGTTGTGCGTTTCTGGATACTATTAGGACTTGATTTTCGAGGTGGTTGTCAAGTCCAGGAATGCAGTCCTAACCGTATGGTTTCGCAGTAATCGGACTGTCGACGCGCGGTCCAAGTCCGATATGGAGTTTCAAGGTGCTTCCGAGAGCAAACGAGTTTAGAGATTGATTATAAATTTCAGGGTAAAGTAGCGTTCATGATTCTACAAGTTTTGGGTCTTACCGATCGTATTTAACACGATTAGTGCTAATTTCACAAGAAATCTGGTTTAACACTTAGCTATTTCTCGTCTAATTTCTAAAGGATTTGGTCTTTAGTGATTTCTACCTTAGGTGGTACTCGGGTCTTTGTACGGATTTTCCGAGACGTTACAATGTTCCATGTGCTAAACCAAGCAACTGCCTTAGGCGGATGCGACTGATTGTTTCGGCTGTAGATACGCATGATACGCTACACGATCCCCGGATTACGGACCATATCTCCACGATCCCAGTATTCCACTGATTGAGTGAATCGTGCTGAGATTAACAGACCTGGACTGTCCGATGGTCAGGTATAAATACGATGAGACTCCATTGCTACAGGTACGCAACATCTTGCACTCTCCCTATACTCTTCAACTTAGACCCAAATTCCCTTGATCTGACTTAGGCATTGGAGGGTCCCTTGCTTAGACCAGGGTCTCCTTTGCTTATTGCACGTGTGTAGGTTCAAGAGGCTGAGGTGATTCAAAGTTCGCATGTCGGGGCGAAGAGTCGTCCAGATTTTGCCATCAACATATATATATATATGAAAATTATTTATTATTAATCAGTTCTACGCTTCTTAGAAGAAATGCTAAAATGGCACAGAGTTTGAGAATAGGGTGCAAAGTGACCTGGGCTAGCCCAAGCCTAGTTCAGATCTAGCCTGCTTAGATCCTTGGATTAGGCTTTGGGCAGAGATTTTCAAACTCGTTTTCTAATCTGGCCTTGTTTGAGCTTAGGTCTCATTTTCCTACGCCGGGCTCAACTTGGGCACTATGATTCCGGTCAATTGTGACATGGGCTGAATTCGAGCCAGGGTCAACAAAATGGCACGAAGGATTTGAGAATAGGGTCCAAAGTGACCTGGACCTGGGCTGGCCCAAGCCTAGATCAGATCCAGACTGCTTAGCATCGGGTCTAGGCATGTTAGATCTTTAATTAGGCTTTTAAGCATAGATTTTCAAGCTTTCTAGGTCTGGGCCCTTTTCTTGCAACGTGCTGGATATGGGCACTATGATACTGATCAGTGGTGGACATGGGCTTAAAGTCGGGCCCAGGTCGGATATGTAGAAATCCTGCTATGGCCCAACTGGGCCCATTTACAGCCGTCCACTTTCTATCAACATGCATGACTTATCCGATCATCAGACTGTGGAAGCTGACGATGAGGAGCATTGTGTAAGGTTGGCTGAAGTTAGAACATGTGCATGGGAACGTAAGGTAGCTTGTCCACGCAGCTCCACGCGTGCGAACACTGGGTACTGCGTTGGAAGTTTCAATCCGTCAATCAGGTAGGTCGACGAGGATTGCCTACTTACCCTTTCAGTAGCCACAGCTAGTGGACCCCACTATGTTGTATGTATTTTATCCATTTCCTTCATCTATTTTTTTCCATATTATTTTAAGTGCATGATGCCAAAAATGAAACACATACAAATATCATGAGGACCATGCATCAGGAAACGTGATCGAACGCCCACTGTCCAAAGTTTTGTATGAAGTTAATATTTGTGTTTTCCTTTTATCCAGATATGTGTGGCTTAACCAACATAGAGAAGCATGTGAGGTCAAGCATTGTCTTCCTCGAGGGGATAACTGTTCCGAATCTACGGAACTTCTCTGGACTCCTCATGGAGAAACCTTGAATCCACGAGGGGATAAAAATAAAAATAATTATAAGAAATTTAAAATAATTTGATTGATAATAAAAAATGAGATTACACTCCTTTAAATAGGGATACTAAGCCATATAATATGTTTCGGAATTAAACTACAACTAAAACTCTTAGAATCCATGACTTATTGTAAATAGTAAACTTACTATTTATATACAATCATGATTACTATAAGTGCCAAGGTTTTCAGCCAAAAATACTAAGTGTCCTATTTGGCTTCACCGTGTTGTTCTCTTAATTATTCTAAGCACTTTTCATTCAGCATGGGCAACTGGTGTAGTAGGGTTAGGTGGCTAAAGTGGCTCGTCCTGCCCAAAATCATACATGGTATATCTTATAGCTCATTTGGTTTGCGAGATGCATTCGTTTTAAGTTTTGACTGTTCGAATCATTTCTATGGTACTGTTTTTTATCATCTTGGCCATAAAACTGGTCATGACCTGCTCTACATCGTTCATAAAAAGATTGGATGGAAAATAAATATTAGACTTGGTCCTGGGAAGTTTTTAGTGGTGGGCGTTCAATTACTACTGTTTTATTACTGTTTTATTAAGTACAAATAAAATGCATATATTATATTATGGTGGTGGAGTTACATAGAACAGTCCAGTGTTTATCCATGCCGTCCATCACTTTTCTCGTGTCATTTTTAGGTGCATAAACCCCAGGAAGAGGCAAATCGAAGGCTCAGGTGTACGACACCACAAAAAAGTAGCAGAGAATGAAAATCTACCGTTAGAATTTTCTCGAGGGTCACGGAAGTTTTGGTTCAAGCAGATGTTTAAGTTTTCCCTTCATCCAGGTCCACGCGACATTATGAACAGGTTGGATGTCAAATAAACATTACGTGGGCCCTAGAAAGGTTTCAACGGTAGCATTCAATCCCCAGTGCTTCTTGTGGTGTGCTTCACTTGTGCTTTCAATCTGCCCCCATTTTTTGGACTTACATTCTAAAATTATATTTCAAAATGGATGAATGGTGTGGATAAAACACATATATTATAGTGGGCCCACAGAGACCCTATCAGGACTTTCCGTCCCTAGCGGGAGCGGATTGCGCGCGCGCGCGCGCGCGCGCGCACACACACATATATGTATATATATATGTGTGACCGGAGCTCTGTGGGGCCCATAGAGATGTCCGTGACAAATCCACTCCGTCCATCTGTTTTGAAAGACTAAAATAGGACAGGATTCTAAAAATCAGACAGATCCGAAATTCATGTGGGCCATACCACACGAAAGAGTGGGGTTTGAACGTTTGGTGGTGTCAGAAGTTTTGCATCAGGATGATATTTGTTCCTCGTAATGATAATTCTATGAACGGTTTGGATGGCATATAAACATCATGGTCTAACTCCAGAAAGGTTTCAGCAGTGGACATTGCTTTTCTGACTGGTTTTTTGTGTGTGTGTGTGTGTGTGGGGCTCACCTGAGTTTCTGATCTACCTGGATTTTAAAATCCTGTCCTATTATGATCTTTCAAAACAGATGGACGGTCGGATTTTCTACTGACATCTCTGTGGACCCCACACAGCCCCGGTATAAAGATATCTATGTGCCCCCGGTCACAGGCAATCCGCTCCCGTCTCTAGCTATGTCCTGGTAGGGATAGTACCCAATCCCCGTCCTTATAAATCATGCGTGTCCACTAATTATGTGAGCCACAGTATTAAAAACAAATGGACGGCCTAGAATCCGAGACTAAGGCCCAACTGAACAGTGGAAAAGCTTTTTTCTTTGGGCGTAGCATCTACAAGAGTGAATCAACTGACAGACGGCTTCGATCTCCCACCTACGTACGGCCAAGATTGCATAGATGCACTGTCAAAATTGTTCGGCATGACGGTCCAAATCAAACTGTACGCGCGGCGGACACGTAAACTATCTAATTTTCGTGTCCCAGTTAAGATGGGCCACAGCCAAAATATTGAATTCCCGCTCATCTAACTAACACAAGCAATGTCCATGAATCAGTGGTTAGGATCACTAAATCAATCTGATCCTGGTATCATGACCTATCAAAATTGGGTCCCATCGTTTGGAAAGGCTAATTCGATTTAGATATTACTCGTGCACACAAATTTGAAATGGTTGCTTATCAGCTATGAAAGTTGATGGGATTATAACAATTCTTTTATTTTTCTTTAACAAAATAAACTGCATTTAATTATGAGCTGGTGTACCAAGTTAAATCATTTCACTAAGGGGTCTGGTGTAAGAGGTGGGAAGATAGGTCAAAGATCCAAGTTTACAGCACATTTTTGTTTACACTGATTATGATACATCAAGCCGCTCAGATGGCGTCATGTGGTAGTAAAATCTCAACAAGAGAGATGATATTTCCTCGGCTTGCCCCGAGCTGAAGAATATCAGAATCTGTAAAATTACGAGTAGCTCGGGAAGAATAAGTTCAACTAGCTACAATAATTAGGGGTGTGAACTGAGTTAGCTCGGTTAGCTCGCTCCACTTGACTCGAAAAACCACGATTCGACTCGGTTTGAAACTGAGTTCGAGCTTGCCCGAGCTCAATTCAACTTGGATCAAACCTCAACTCGAATCGAACTCGGATCGAACCAGTTCGGTGACTTGATTACTTTGATATTGATGTTGCTCAGCAAGTGTTTGATGTAATGACTCAATGAAGTGTTGGCGGGTGACGAGGAAGGTATGTATATGAGACAAATATTATTGTATCTTGATTTTTATGTTACCTGCTGAGTATTTGATGAAATACCTGTAAACCGATGTTGCTACTTTACATTCCGTGAGAAATTGAATGTGCACTCCATGTGTTTAAGAAAATGCTGTAGAGGCTGGATCTTGGCTCGAACTGGCCCAAGCTGAGCTGGCTAGTCAGGCTCAAGGACCAAGCCGAGCCGAGTTCGAGCTGGGGTCAGCTAGTGGCCAAGTCAAGTCGAGCTGTGCCAAGCTCGACTCGGTTCAACTCGTGTACACCCCTAACAACAATGATGCACATGTCATGTATCTTGCTCATATGACAAAGTTAGTTAATCACCACAGTGGCCTCATGACCAAAGTTCAGTTTCGATCGTAACACAATCACGACAAGTGATAAATTTGATTGATGCACCATGGCATCGCATAGGAACTTTGTAGTCAAAATGTTTAAGGAGCGAAATTACTATGCTAATTTCTCCAAGTTTTGCAACGCATTATTTACGTTCATGTGGAGAAGGGGATGGATATCACCAACACCTAACAGCTTAAGAGAGATTTATCCATGTAACAAGAGTATGACGTTGTTGAGGGTCAAATATTGCATATCAGACCCCATTTATTGCCTGGATTTACGAATATAGTACTGTTTAACAGCCCAATTTAACTGTGTTTATGCTGCAAGATGTGTTTAGGAGCTCGGACGGAAACAATGTGCTAAAAGCATGGAATTAAAGCTCAGAATTCACCAAGGCAAGGTACGAACTCCATGGGACCAAGATCGAAGACTCACACCCCGGAGATCATAGAAATTCCGGCCACTCACCTTAAACAAGTCTGAAAGATGTCTAGAATGCAAGATCACAAGGTTCACACCCTCCGTTCGGCTCAAAAATTCATCCATGGCCTGGGGACCATAAATTAACAGTACAAATCAAAAATCAGCCATTGGATCTTGGTGAAAGTGGCCCAACAGTCAGATTAGCCCATAAAACAGCGATTTGGGGCCCACCTGATATCTGGATATACTTCAGTTTTGGTTTCAACCCTTTAAATTAGAGGGTAAGACGTGTGGATGGAGTGGATCTCCCAGAAACATCACCGTGGACCCCACATGAGTCAGGGTGTGCACGGTGCACAAGTGCTCCAGATGTGCACGACAGCTGCACCTCCTTCCAAAACGGGCTAGTCCCGTGACCGAGTAAAAAACGGCAACTGCCGTTTTGTTTCTTGCACAAACAGTGGCGCGGAGGCCAATTGCGGAAGCCGGAGGGCCACCATCATGGCCCACATGAGAGATCCACACCATTCATCAGGTAGCCTGGACGAATCCGTCCCAACCCAAGAAAATTCAGGATAAACAGTAAACAGGTACACATGCACTGTTCAGCCAAAGTCAACCTCTACACTGCAACATTAATAGGAAACCGACCGTTTAAGGGACGTTGTGGCCCACCATCAAGATTCCTTTGAAAAATCCACACCGTCCATATGTTTGGCCATCAAAAATATACCGTAGGGACGTTTTCCCTTTTTGAAGGAGCAGCCTCGTGCATGAAATATGCTAGCATATTTCTTGTCGTTCTGGTCAGTTACGCAAGATAGCTGGCTGTGTCGCTGCGTATACAGGTTGCGTAAAGAGATCTTGCAGGAAAATCAGTAGGGATTGGGCCACACATGGAGACGATTTGAAGGAAAAAAGGAAAACGGAAAGAAATTTCGTTTGAAATCCCAGAATCGATGGGATATCCATTTTCGCATGCAACAGTGCAACCTTGCTGCTGTGACTTGATGTGGCCCACCTCTGTGATTGGTTTGGGTAATCTAATCCGTCTATCATGCTCAGAGGATAGGTTCAGCCCCAACTTAACCTGTTCCACACTCAGAAAACAACCACAGCGCAAATCGCTCTACAATTGGTCCCATCACAAGGACTGTTGCACATCTGATTTTCTTTCGCACGCTGCTGTGCGCCTCTCCAAGCACCGTCTCTCCTTACGCAGCCAGCCACCGCCCTCTCCTGCTACAAAGGAAAGAGAAGAAAGAGAGAAGGGGATGAGAATCTTCAGTAAGAGAGAAACAGAGAGAATTTTTAGAGTTTTTATTTGTTGTTCTTTTCCTTGTGATTTTTAAGAGTTTTAGCCCAATTATGTCAGGCTAAACCTCTTAGCTAGGGCTAAGAGGTGAAGTTTGTGGCGTGATGGGAGTACTCCTATGGCTTTGATTCATATTGAACTGATTTTGATGCTAGTTGATTTTATGGAATGCTTTCAGTTTTTAATGATATATTATGACTTAAATTATAATATATCTGCGATGGCTTTGAGTATGTCCATTCCCTTATTGTGATTATGCAGTTAGGAAGCCCTGTTGTTCACCATTGCCCCTTGGACATGGTTGGATGATAAAATCCTTCCTAACAATCATATATCTTCTGATTGGTTGTGGATTGGTTTTGTTCTATTGTTTACCTTGTCTCATGGGCATGGATTTGTGATGGAATCATATCTAATTCTTATACCTTTCATCTCTTTGAAAACTAGATCAAAGGAAGTTCAGATTGTGCTTTAGTGATATACCTTCCAACTGGATGAAGATGGGACTCAAAGTCCAGTTGAGTTCATGAATCAAGCGTAGATCTCCCTGATCTCTACAAGTGGATCCTTTGAATCCCTAGTTCCCTACCTCTGAATTCTACATATTTTAGTTTACTATTTCACCATTATTCCTCAAATTCACCCCATTTAGATTTTATCTTATTCTAATTCTAGTTCTGGTTATTTTCGAATTACGTACAGGTTTCAGTCCTTGTGGATTCGACCTCGGTCTCACCGAGTTTATCACTACATCACAACCCTATACTTGGGGAGTGAATAAGTTTTTGGCGCCATTGCCAGGGATTGACGGTTATGTTTTTCTGAAATTAACTAGTTTTAGGATTAGTTTAAAAATAAGGATTTTTCTGACCTTAGGTTTAGATTTTTCTGATTTCTAGAAACTAACCTGTTTTCCTGTTTTGTAGGATCCTGACACAAACTTCTAAATTGGTAATTCCTTTCTAATTCTTCTACTTTTTCTATTTTTAGAATTAGGGTTTGAGTTTTAGAAATTTTCACCTTCCTAGTATTTTTTTTTCTATTTTTAGGAAATAGTTTATTTTTAGAAACTTTTCTCTTTTGTTTTTAGAAACTAGATTAGTTATTTCCCTTTTTAGAAATTCTTTCTAATTTTAGAAACTAACTTATCTTTCCTTTATTTTATTTTTAGAAACTTTCTAATTCTGGGTTTTCTTTTTAGAAACTAACTTAGCTGCTAGGTTTAGGGAACTTTCCTTGTTAGAACCTAACTTTCTATTTGAATTATAGGAACTTTCTACTTTAGACTTTCTATTTTATAAACTAATCTTTTTTGTTTTCTTTTACGGGATCTTAAAATAGGAACTTCTCATTTGGTACCATCTTTCTAACTTCTCCTCTTACTTTCTGTACTTTTCTAATTCTAGATTTAGATTCTTCTTTAAAGTAACTTTCTATTTTCTAGTTTTAGAAATTTTTCCCCCCTCTTTTTTTTTAGAAACTAACTTTCTATTTTTATTTTTAGTAACTTTCTAATTCTAACTCTTTTAAAATCTAACTTTGGTTCTTAACTTATTTTTAGAAATTTTCTACTTGTAGATTTTTTTGTTTAGAAACTAACTTCCCTATTTTGTAGGCTTTTAAGATAGAAATTTCTAATTCGGTAAGATCTTTCTCTACTTTCTATTTTTCAGATCTCTTTTAGTAACTTACTTTCTAGTTAGGACTTTCCTAATTTATTTTAGAAATTTCCACCTTCCTTTAGGAATTTCTTCTTTTAGAAACTAGTTTACTTCTATCTTTCTTTTTAAGGATTTTCTAATTTTAGACCTTCTCTTTGAAGACTGACTTGTTTTGTTTTCTGTTGCAGGTTTTTAACTTAGGGACTCCAATTTGGTAACTTCTTTCCAACTCTCTTTTTCTTTCTAGATTTTCTTTTCCTTTCTTAGGATTAGGTTTCGAATTTGATTGAGGGCTGCGAGTGTTTCATGCCCAAGTGGGCCGGTGACAACACTCAACGTCTCTTGACTGAAGGAGGATTGGTTGAGGGGTTGACTATCCATCGCAGGACTAGACACCACTCGAAATCCCCTAAGTTAATTGAAGTGATGGCTGAAAACCAACCTCTTCTACCCCAACCTAGGGTGGAGGACATTCAGGATGAGAATGAGGTGTATCAAGCACCCTCGCCTCATACTTTACGAGATTATTTACAACCAGCGGGGGTGAGTATGCCCTCATGCATGATTTTTCCTAAAAATACAGGACATATGGACATCAAGCCAGGGGTTATCCAACTCCTTCCTAAGTTCCATGGGCTTGAATCTGAAGAACCTTATCTACATTTGAAAGAGTTTGATGAGATCATAGCCACTTTATATTTTCAAAATGTGTCTAAGGACACAGTCAGGCTGAAACTCTTTCCCTTTTTCTTGAAGGAGAAGGCTAAGATGTGGTTACATTCACTGCATCCTAGATCCATTGGCACATGGAATGATATGCAGAGGGAATTTATAAAGAAATTTTTTTCACATCATAAAACGATTACCCTTAGAAAAGCAATCATGAACTTCACCCAAAAGGAGGATGAAACATTTTACCAATGTTGGGAAAGGTTTAAGGATTTGGTCAGTTCATGCCCACAACACGGCTTTAAAACATGGCGCATTACAAATTTTTTCTATGATGGACTGACATCTTCCATGCGCCAAATGGTCGAGACAATGTGTAATGGAGAATTCATTAATAAAAATGTCGACGAGGTATGGGATTACCTCGATAGTCTTGCTGAAAAAACACAATCATGGGATTATTACCCAAAATCGAACACCACGTCTAGGCCGACTCAATCCAAGGAGAAAGGTGGATTGTATCTCTTGGAAAAAGAGGATGATCTCAAGTATAAAGTGACTACGCTCATAAGAAAATTTGAGGCCATGGAAGGAAAGAAGGATAAGGTTAATGAAAGTGTTTGCGGCATCTGTGATTGCAACATTCATACAACTGAAAATTGTCCTACAATACCTGCCTTTTGAGAAGGTTGAATAAACAATCCAATGCCGTAAATAATTATTAAAGACCTTTTAATGGATCGACCTCTAATACTTACAATCTTGGTTGGAAAAATCATCCAAACTTTAGTTGGAGAAATGAACAAACTGCTACCCCTCAAGGTTTCTTCAATCAAATTCCAAATCAAGGGAAACCTCAAGAGGATCTAGTTTAAAAACATATTCGAGAACAAGAGCTACTTAATCAAAATTCGGTACAAGCGTTTCATGATGTCCACACAGCATTAGGAACGCTTGCGTCGTCTATTCAAAGGATAGAGTCACAATTAACAAGTGGAGGGAAGGGGATGCTTCCTGCTCAACCTCTCCCCAATCCTAAACCGCAATATGAAATAAGTGACCCTAGCTCTTCAAATCAAATGGAGCACGCTAAATCCATCACTACTCTTAGGAGTGGGAAGATCATTGATAAAACCCTTCTTGTTAGGCCCGAAAAGCCTCAAGAACCAGAAGAGGACAACAATGATGGACCTAGTGATGCCCCACAAAAATTAGAACCGGAACTTTTAGAAAAGTCAGTTGCTCCATTTTCCCAACGGTTGGTCACACCAAAACCTCTCTTTAACTCTCAGGATATTCTAGAGGTGTTGAAATAAGTGAAAGTCAACATTCCTCTACTCGATATCATAAAACAGATACCTTCATATGTCAAATTCTTGAAAGACTTATGCATGACTAAACGACGGCAGAGTATTTAAAAGAAGATCTTCTTGACCAAGAAAGTGAGTGCCATCCTAAAGCAAGACGTGCCACAAAAATTCAAAGATCCTAGTAGCCCAACCATATCATGTATAATCGGGTACCATCAAATTGATCATGCACTTCTTGACTTAGGAGTGAGCGTCAATCTGATTCCTTACTCGGTATATAAACAGTTAGGTTTGGGTGAATTAAAACCCACCCTAACCACACTACAACTTGCCGATCGCTCTGTTCGTGTACTAAGAGGGATAATTGAGGATGTGTTGGTCCAGGTCGATAGATTTTACTACCCTGTAGATTTTATCATCCTGGACACCGAACCCATCAATAACATGAACATTTAGATTCCTGTCATTCTTGGTCGCCCATTCCTTGCCACTTCAAACACAATTATCAATTGCAGGAATGGTGTCATGACTGTCTTTTGGGAATATGACATTGGAGTCAAACATCTTTTTTAATAACGGCAGAAACTTAGAGGATGATGACGACTTCCATGACATTAACATGATTGACTCTTTTGTAGAAGATACGACACCTCTGACCTTATCCTCTGACCCTCTAGAGACGTGCCTGGCCCACTCCCATGATTTTGATGATGACATGATTAGGGAGACTTGTGCCTTGCTTGATACTGCATTGGTACTTGAAGTTAATCGGTGGAGGCCATAATTTGAAGAGTTGCCCCAAACTGATGTAGTGCCTCTGCCGTCTAACCTCAAGCCGCCAAAGCTTGACCTAAAGCCTTTGCCTTCTGATTTGAAATATGTATATTTAGGTCAAGATGAGACATACCCGGTGGTGATATCTGCCCACCTGGAGAAAGAACAGGAGAGTATGCTTATATCTACTCTCATTGAGCATAAGGGAGCCCTTGGATGGACTATAGTGGACCTCAAGGGAATCGACCCCTCGATTTGTACTCACCACATATATCTTGAGGATAATGCGAAGATCGCTCAGCAATCACAACGTAGACTAAATCCAAACATGAGGGAAGTGGTTAAGGCCGAGGTTCTTAAACTATTGGATGTGGGTATCATATATCTGATAGTCAATGAGTGAGTCCAACTCAGGTGGTTCCTAAGAAGTTTAGGATCACCATCGTAGCCAATGCCAATAATGAACTCGTGCCAACAAGAGTTACTACTGGTTGGAAAATGTGCATTGACTACAGAAAGCTGAATACTGTCACGAGGAAGGACCACTTCCCTTTGCCCTTCATTGATCAAATCTTGGAAAGGCTAGCTGGTCATTCCTATTACTGTTTCCTTGACGGGTATTCGGGCTACAATAGGATTGAAATCGCCCCTGAGGACCAAGAAAAGACCACATTTACATGTCCCTATGGCACCTTTGCCTACAGAAGGATGCCATTCGGATTATGTAATGCCCCTGCTACCTTTCAGAGATGTATGATGAGTATCTTTTCTGACATGGTGGGGAAATATCTAGAGGTCTTCATGGACGATTTTTCTGTTTTCGGTTCATCTTTCAGCGAGTGCTTAGAGAGTCTTAAATGTCTGCTGAAAAGATGTGAAGAAAAGAACTTGGTACTTAATTGGGAGAAGTGTCATTTCATGGTTCATAAGGGAATTGTCCTTGGACATATTATCTCGTCCAAAGGAATCGAGGTGGATAAGGCAAAAATTGATCTTATCTCTAACCTACCTCCACCCAAGAACATACGGGACGTGCGATCCTTCTTAGGATACGCTGGGTTTTACAGAAGATTCATAAAGAATTTTAGTCTCATCTCTCGTCCTTTATGTAATCTACTTCAAAAGGATGCACCATACGAGTGGACTGAGCCATGTCAGGAAGCTTTCACTAAGCTTAAGGGCATGTTGACTAGTGCACCCATCATACAACCATCCGACCGGGGCATTCCTTTTGAACTTATGTGCGACGCGTCTGATTATGCTCTTGGGGCGGTTCTAGGCCAGCGAAAAGATAAGAAACCCTACGTTATTCATTATGCGAGTAAGACTCTAAATCCTGCCCAAATGAACTACTCGACTATGGAAAAGGAACTCTTGACCGTAGTGTTCGCTTTGGACAAATTTCGGTCCTACTTGATTGGATCCAAGATCATTATTTACACTGATCACGCGGCGCTCAAGTATCTTCTGTCTAAGAATGATGCTAAGCCCCGCCTGATACGATGGATCCTCCTACTCTAGGAATTTGACCTAGAAATAAAAGATAAAAAGGGAGTAGAGAACATAGTGGCTGACCATCTTTCTCACCTTAATCCCTCTGATTCCCTTGAAATAACACATATCAATGACATGTTCCCTGATGAACAATTGTTCAGAATCTCTCATTTACCTTGGTTCGCTGATATTGCTAATTATCTTGCCACACGTTCCATACCGACACATTGGACTGCGTAAGATAAGAAGAAATTTTTAACCGAGGTGCGCAAGTTTTTCTGGGATAATCCATATTTATTTAAATATTGCCTAGACCAAATCTTAAGGAGATGTGTGCCAGACGATGATCATCAGAGTGTCATCTCCTTTTGCCATTCACAGGCCTGTGGTGGTCACTTTTCTGCCAAAAAGACCACAGCCAAGATTTTTCAATGTGGCTTTTACTAGCCCACTATGTTCAGGGACACTCATGAGTTTTGCAAGGCTTGTGAGCGTTGTCAGAAATTGGGAGCATTGTCCCGTCGAAATATGATGCCCTTGAATCTCATTTTTATCATCGAGGCATCTGATTGCTGGAGCATTGATTTCATGGGACCGTTCCCCCAATCTTTTGGAAATCTATATATTTTGCTCGCTGTATACTATGTCACTAAATAGGTTGAAACAATTCCGTGTCGGAATAATGACCATCGCACGGTCATTAAGTTCCTAAAAGAGAACATCCTTTCCCGATTTGAAATGTCTCGAGTTATCATTAGTGATGGGGGCTCACACTTTTGTAATAGGCTATTCGAGAGTTTAATGAAGAAATACGATATCTCTCATAAGGTGAGCACCCTATATCACCCATAGACAAGTGGGCAAGTTGAGATTTCTAATAGGGAGATCAAACACATTTTGGAGAAAACGGTTAACCCTGACCATAATGATTGGTCAATCCGATTGACTGATGCCTTATGAGCTTACCGTACTGTGTTTAAAACCCCTATTGGAATGTCTCCCTTTAGACTTGTCTATGGAAAGGCTTGCCACTTACCTGTGGAGTTGGAACATAGAGCCTACTGGGCAATCAAAAAATTAAATTTCAATCTGGACAACGCTGGCTCGCTACTTAGTTGAATGAACTCAAAGAAATCCGGAACGATGCATACGAGAACTCGAGAATTTATAAGGACAGAATGAAGGCGTTTCATGACCAACGTATTCTATGGAAATCATTCACACCTGGTCAGAAAGTCCTTTTGTATAATTCTCGATTACGTCTTTTTCCAGGTAAGCTTCGATCTCGTTGGACTGACCCTTACATTGTGGTCACTGCATATCCTCATGGGGCCATTGAGATAAGAGATCCTGACAATGGCAAGGAGTTTAAAGTAAATGGATACCGCTTAAAGCCATTTGTCGAGAAATTTAATTCAGAGGACATGTCCATACCTCTGACTGATCCTGTTTACCAGGATTGATCTCCTAGTCTGATGGAGGTATAGGTAGGTTTCCTTTTTTCATAGGACTAGGGTAGTTTGCTTTATGCTGTTTTTTTTTAATTTTTATTCCATTTCATTTTCCTAGTCAATGTTTGTGGGTAACATTGCTGCAAACCCTCACGAGACTATAACTCGTCCACTATGGGCAACATAGGGGTTTAAAGGCTTGTTGCATAAGCTAAATGCAATTGAGAGCACCTGCGAAAGTGGTATAGGTAGGATCTTCTTTTTGTGATGTTATTTTTGTTATTTTGCTTTTGTTGATTTCTCTCTTGTGCTGACCTGCTCTCACGCTGATATATCTTTGGAAAAAGCTTCTTAAGCCTTTTGTCCAGGTACTATCTTTCCATCGCTTCTCTTTTAATTTCATTGTCTCATGTACATTGCATGATCATATCTTTTACATTGAGGACAATGTAGATTTTAGGTTGGGGGTGGGAGATTAGGTGTCCTAATCAGTGTTTTCTTAGTCATGAGCAGAAATTGTAAAATTTTTTAAATTTTTCTGGAATTTCGCATGAATTCGAAGTGATTTGGACACCCATCTCGGATTCAGACTTATAAGATACATGATGTTGGTAATTTATGACTCTTGGATTCAGTATCTGTTAAACTTCACAGTTAAGTTCGAACTATTAATCCATGATTAGAAGTTTTAAACATTGATTGAGTCATAATTTCACATGCCACATCTCGCCTACACATTGAGGTTTCAGTTCAATATTAAAAGATTAACTTGGTGATCACTAAGCTTGAAAGGAACCAACCTAAGAAATTGAAAGGATTGGGCGAATGGTCTTCACCATAGGTTTGCTCCTTATAGGTGTAGATTCGATTCCCCATGGTTAACATTTGGAAAGAGTTAGGTGATTGGTCTTCACAATAGGTTTGCTCCCTATAGGTGAGGTTTTGATTCCCTCCTTGGCGTTACTTTTAATGGAAAAATCAAAAGCTGATAAAAAAAAATGAAGAAAAAAAAAGATAAAGGATGATTTGTGAAGCAAGTTTGGGTTTAGGTTTGGTTGTTATGAATTCTCTTGTTGGTTACCAATGACATAATGAAATAAAGAATTGAATCTTAATGCTGGTAAGCCGAGATTTCGTTAAACACTCATGGAACTCAATGTTTAGAATTTTTCTAATTGATGGATTAATACTATGAACTTGACTATGGAATTTACCATGCACTCGAGTCCAGGAGATAGTAATGCCCAACATGCATGAATCTTAGAATTCTATTGACTGAATTTGTTTTCAAATATCACTTGGTTTCATAAAAATTGTCCTGTAATTCTCAATTTATTTTTCGCATACTTTTCTCGGGACTAGCAAAATGCTAGTTGGGGGTTGTGTTGAGGGTCAAATATTGCATATCAAACCCCATTTATTGCCTGGATTTACGAATATGGTACTGTTTAACGGCCCAATTTAACTGTGTTTATGTTGCAAGGTGTGTTTAGGAGCTCAGACGGAAGCAAGGTACTAAAAGCATGGAATTAAAGCTCAGAATTCACCAAGGCAAGGTACGGACTCCATGGGACCAAGATCGAGGACTCACACGCAGAGATCATAGAAATTCTGGCCACTCACCTTAAACAAGCCTGAAAGATGTCTAGAATGCAAGATCACAAGGTTCACACCCTCCGTTCGGCTAAAAAATTCATCCATGGCCTGGGGACTATAAATTAACCGTACAAATAAAAAATCAGCCATTGGATCCTGGTGAAAGTGGCCCAACAGTTAGATTAGCCCATAGAATAGCGATTTGGGGCCCAACTGATATCTGGATATACTTCAATTTTGGTTTCAACCCTTTAAATTAGAGGGTAAGACGTATGGATGGAGTGGATCTCCTAGAAACATCACCGTGGACCCCACATGAGTCAGGGTGTGCACGGTGCACAAGTGCTCCAGATGTGCACGACAGCTGCACCTCCTTCCAAAACGGGCTGGTCCCGTGACCAAGTCAAAAACGGCAACTGCCGTTTTGTTTCTTGCACAAACAGTGGCACGGAGGCCAATTGCGGAAGCCGGAGGGCCACCATCATGGCCCACATGAGAGATTCACACCATTCATCAGGTAGCCTGGACGAATCCGTCCCAACCCAAGAAAATTCAGGATAAACAGTAAGCAAGTACACATGCACTGTTCAGCCAAAGTCAGCCTCTACACTGCAACATTAACAGGAAACCGACCGTTTGAGGGACATTGTGGCCCACCATTAAGATTCCTCTGAAAAATCCACACCGTCCATATGTTTGGCCATCAAAAATATACCATAGGGACGTTTTCCCTTTTTGAAGGAGCAGCCTCGTGCATGAAATATGCTAGCATATTTCTTGTCGTTCCGGTCGGTTATGCAAGACAGCTGGCTGTGTCGTTGCGTATACAGGTTGCGTAAAGAGATCTTGCAGGAAAATCCGTAGGGATTGGGCCACACATGGAGACGGTTTGGAGGAAAAAAGGAAAACGGAAAGAAATTTCGTTTGAAATCCCGAAATCGATGGGATTTCCATTTTCACATGCAACAGGGCAGCCTTGCTGCTATGACTTGATGTGGCCCACCTCTGTGATTGGTTTGGGTAATCTAATCTGTCTATCATGCTCAGAGGATAGGTTCAGCCCCAACTTAACCTATTCCACACTCAGAAAACAACCACAGCGCAAATCGCTCTACAATTGGTCCCATCACAAGGACTGTTGCACATCTGCTTTTCTTTCGCACGCTGCTGTGCGCCTCTCCAAGCACCGTCTCTCCTTACACAACCAGCCACCGCCCTCTCCTGCTACAAAGGAAAGAGAAGAAAGAGAGATGGGGATGGGAATCTTCAGTGAGAGAGAAACAAAGAGAATTTTTAGAGTTTTTATTTGTTTTTCTTTTCCTTGTGATTTTTGAGAGTTTTAGCCCAATTATGTCAGGCTAAACCTCTTAGTTAGGGCTAAGAGGTGAAGCTTGTGGCGTGATGGGAATACTCCAATGGCTTTGATTCATGTTGAACTAATTTTGATGCTAGTTGATTTTATGGAATGCTTTTAGTTTTTAATGATGTATTGTGACTTAAATTACAATATATCTGCGATGGCTTTGAGTATGTCCATTCCCTTATTGTGATTATGCAGTTAGGAAGCCTTATTGTTCACCATTGCCCCTTGGACATGGTTGGATGATAGAATCCTTCCTAACATTCATATATCTTCTAATTGGTTGTGGATTGGTTTTGTTCTATTGTTTACCTTGTCTCATGGGCATGGATTTGTGATGAAATCATATCTAATTCTTATACCTTTCATCTCTTTAAAAACTAGATCAAAGGAAGTTCAGATTGTGCTTTAGTGATATACCTTCCAACTGGATGAAGATGGGACTCAAAGTCCAGTTGAGTTCATGAATCAAGCGTAGATCTCCCTGATCTCTACAAGTGGATCCTCTTGAATCCCTAGTTCCTTACCTCTGAATTCTACATATTTTAGTTTACTATTTCACCATTATTCCTCAACATCACCTGATTTAGATTTTATCTTATTCTAATTCTAGTTCTGGTTATTTTCGAATTACGTACAGGTTTTAGTCCTTGTGGATTCGACCTCAGTCTCACCAAGTTTATTACTACATCACAACCCTATACTTGGGGAGTGAACAGACGTGCATGCAACCAACGGGTAACCCATGATAAATGACTAGAATGCATGACATTGTTTGATATGCTATGATTTTCTTTAGGCCCATACAATTATTTCCACATTAGTAAACATGAGAAGAGACTACGAAGATCTCTCTCCAACAACCGCTCTAAAATTCTATAAATAGAAGGAAGATCAAAAAGCTCTGAGTCCTCACCACTCTAGTATATATCAAATCAAATCTACATTGCAACATTGTTTATCTTTTTATCTTATCTTAGCATAGCTTATCCTAAACTAAGACAACCCATCTACGCTGCTACACTAGACCGGCTTTAGCATAAGAGAAGTGTAATCATGTCTATCTCCACTGTTACGCTGGACAAACCTTGATTAGGAGTAATGTAACTCCCTTCCATCCATGCTAAGCGTCGAGTTGCAAGGAAGAACCTTTTCTTTTCCATAGTGTAATTCCCTTAATCTATTGCCAAGTTACTTAACCAAGGAATACTTAAATTTAAAGCCCCATCATTTATGTCACAAATGTGGTTCGTTGAGTATCTCTGCTATCAGTATGAGAAAAAGTTCGTTCGGCTGAAAGGCAAAAATAACTCATTACAATAACGAACCCTCCCCTTCAATTTGCATGATTTCATTTATAGGTGGTTAAATAGATGGTTGAACTAACTTATATATGGTCTTTTTGTCTATCTCAGTGCCTAGGGTCATAGGCGTTTGATTCAGACAAGTAGTTAAAGGCTCTGGCACGCCCAACAACAGATATATGTATCAATGACCAAATTTTGAGTCAAACAACTTCTTTGGCATGCTTGGTGGGATCCGTGTGCAATGATTGATCTGATTCTACAACGTGATGAGTATAATGTCCACAAGACTTTCTAGTCATCCCAAATATTAAGAGATGAAAATTTTACAAGAAGAAATTCTTGTACAAGTTGGGCCTCAACTATCTAGTTAATAAGAGACAACTCCTTTTGAGGACGGTTCATCCTCATTCAGTAATACGTTCAGGAGCGTTATAGGCACTTTGTACAACTACAAGCTACACTACAATGGCTATCTAAATAAGGACAGATCTAAACTGAACAAGCATGGCTTTAGGACGAGCAAACAAGATTTCGAGTTAAAAACTTTAATAGGCTTACGAGCCTTTTGTATGAAAATTTTCTAGACGGTCAGCCTATTAATATGAATTCTTATTTACCAATGTCACACCCTAAATTTCGGGTATTTGAGTAAAGCTGCTCAAGACCCGAATCCCAACCTGTGAGTTATATTATTTGGATATAAACACAACACATGCAATCATTCAAATAAAAATATAATAATCATTTAATTAAGTAGTAGTTCTATTAAAATAAACTCCAAACTAAAATATTGTTCACTAATCAAGTATCTATAGTATTCTATTACATCGATAACCAGAAATCAAAATAAACATAATGCATTAAAACAAACTCATACTAGAAATTAAACTAAGCCTAATATATTGGAAGAAACTAATAGTAAAGGCTTGCACTTTCAAAGTATTCAAGCTTTGCACCAAAAAAGATAATCAGAGTGAAGTGAGCACAACAACTCAGTGAGATTATATTCTTCCAATCTTTGAAATTTATGAGTTTAGTATATAAGTAAATATAGATGCAATAAAGCTTAAAGTTAACAAATATACCATGCATGTCGTGCTTCCACGGACATCAAAAGAAAAATCATGTGGTTGTGATACTTTTAGAGAACAATGACACAGCATTGTGTTCATTTCACAATGTCCATAATAGAGCACTTGTGTATATACTTTTAGGACTTCCTAGGCAAAATACCGTGTTCACTTTTTTATTTCAGGGCAGAGTACCTATGCTTTCATCCTCAAATCTCATTCTATATATCATGAATGAAATATACACAAATCACATAATCCATCATCGATTCCAAAATAACTTAAGCATGTGAACAATAATAATATTACATCCAAATTTAAGCTCAATATAAAATATGAACATTTGAAAATTAAGAAGTATAGTTTAGTTATAACAGCTTTATACTCAAGTATAACTTGAAATCTAATTGACTTAACATTATATGAAAATTGCAAATAATACAATATAATTGTGCAAACTCAGAATTTACAAAAATTGAGAAGACCATCCACTTATTTTTGGAGCAAGATAGTCTGGGTTCTATGTGTACTCGGGATAGTTTCGATTTGATACAAACTCAATTGAGTTTCAACGCGATTAACTAAGATCTTAACATAAAATCACCACAGATGGTTCCTCAATTCACACTTTAGGGTCCCTAGTCTACATGTAACGTCTCAGAAAAATCCGTACAAGGACCCAAGTACCACCTCAGGCAAAAATCACCCAGGACCAAAACCTTTAGAAATTAGGTTAATGTTAGCAAGTGCTAACTAGAGTGCTTATGAAATTAGCACTAATCACTTTAAATATGATCTGCAAGACCCAAACCGTGCAGTATCATTGACGCTACATTACCCTAAAATCTAGAATCCATCCCTAAACCCGGTTGCTCTCGGGAGCATCCTGAAACTTCGTATTGGATCTGTACCGTACGTCGAAAGTCCGATTACCCCGAAACTATACGGATATGACTGCATTACTGGACTTGACAACCTCCTCAAAAATCAAGTCCTAACTGTGTCTAAAAATGCACAACTTGAGCCTAGAGCAAAGTGTGCGAGGAACGTGAAAATATTTAGAAATAAAATCCGAATTTAAGTAATCTGAGTCGTGTGACTTGCGGACCAAATATAAGGATTCAAACCGTCAGAATCTGACCTAAATACACCTTCAGATCAGGAGAAATGTCCCACACATGTCGGTGTACTTGTGACCCTGATTGAGTGACTGTGACCGTTAAACTGAAACTGGTCCGTCAAGGCTGATCTGTAAATCCGATTGGAACGAAAACTCAGCCTGACCTAGATCCATGGTCAGGGAGCTTAAGTCCGACTGCACGTGGAAAAGGGGCCATTAGAAATGCTCCATTGGACTGGAACAATTCGTATTTGGATGTAACCTAAGTATACCTTGGCCCTGGGGCCATTTCCATCAAACCTAGGCCTATATAAGGACCTTAAACCCTCACTCTCTCACCTCATACGAATTTGAGAAACCCTAGGAGAGAGAGAAGAGAAAAGAGAGAAAGGAAAAGAGAGAAAGTGAGAGTGAGAGTGAGAGTTAGAGATTCTTCTTGGGATCTGATCCCGCTACTCCACGACTCAACCGCCATTCCTGTATCGCTATACAGGCGATTTTGACTCTGTATTTAGGTAAGAAAGCTTAACCCTAATTTGTCTTAGGATTTCTAACTATTGCAATAGATGAAATAGCTGACCTATTTCCTAATATAGGTTATTGTGGTGCCGTAGACAAGACTTAACTTTTAAAACTGAGTTCGCTATGAGTCTACCGGCGAAAGGTACGGACTATAAATGTTTAGGTTATGGTTTTCAAGGCTTTCAATGTCAGTTAATGATTTATGACTGACTTGAATTGCTATCACATGCTTAGATACATTGTTTCCGCACTTTACACATATATATGAACTATATTGAATATTGTGTATTCTTGTGTTTGTTGAAATATTTGTATGTGTATAGATTCTGGATATGGATTTGCCATGATTAACTGTTGTAGACATATGGTTGAAGTATATGTGACAATTCCTTAGTGAAAGGATTTGCCCTAATACGTGCTATCACCAACATACGTCATGTATGTTGGAATATGTAGTCTAAGTGTTTGTAGAAATGTTTGAATGAACAAGTGTGTAATAAATTGTACATTATATGGGCGTTGAGAAGAGATTCTCAACTATCTTAACGATGTGTATGATTTCCTCTATGTAACTTACATTCTTTGTTTGTTTTACTTAGGGACTACATATGCGTGAATTCATGTTTAAGTTGAAATCCATCAAATGCTCATATGCTAGTATGATTGGAATTGTTGATCCATTACTGTTCTGATTAGCTTGTATGATTATCTGTTATAATTGAATGTGTTTGGGACTACGGAATAGTCTAGGCAATCGGTAACAGTCACTGAATAGGTGGCTGAGGTTGTTTTACCACATAGGACGTGATCGATGAATCCGAGCTGTACTTGGGATGTCGGTAGTGGTTAGGCCACACGGAGTGCTTACGCACTTCATGTCGATCAACTCAACGTGCGCTCATACTAGTCGAGCTCGTCAAGTAACCCGATTGACCTGATGTATGTTCACCATATATGGACACTATTGTTTGAATCTAAGGTACCAAACTCACCAGTAAAAACCCTTTTAAGCCTTGGTACCTCGATCCGCTAAGACTCATGAGCTGGGCATAGTGGTATGGGACACCGTGGTCGAGCTGTCGGCCTACGCTGGGGTGACGAGCCTCCCTGTAGTGTCCAATGAGCAACACAGTCTCGTGAACTGAATACGGTGGTATGGGACACTGTATTCGAGCTGCCGGCTTACACTGATAAGGTGATTAGCCCTTTGTAGTGACCTCGAGTGTACGCTAAGACTGCGTAGAGGCGATGAGCCCTTACGTAGCAACAGGAGTACACTAGGCCTGCACTGATAAGGTGACGAGCCCTTTGCAGCAACCTAGAACCATAACATCGTATGAGATTTACTAGGATTGACGACCCTAGATTGGATCATCGTTTGGGAATTGATATAAGGGAGGTACCTTAGCTTCCCAATCCTGCTGTATGAAAAGGACTAATAAGAACTTGGTAATCACGTTCATGCACTGCACTGCATGTGCCGTTTGGCGTTGGGCAGAGCACTGAGGAAGTGACTGACATACGCGACCGTTAGATGAAGATCGCAGAGGGAGTGTAAGAGAGGGCATGCATCATTTTTTCATACCATTCTTGCATTAATCAGAGTACTTAGGAATGTTTGATTGTATTGTTTTATCATTACTGCTTGACTGAATTGAGAACATGTTAACCTTTGCTTTATTGTTCCACTGAGTTGATCACTCACTCCCACGTTACAGGACAGTGTTGTACACACCAACCAAACTCTGTCTTAGCTACAGATGGAGACCCGACTGATGAGGTAGAGGCGGACTTCGTAGATGATGAGGATGCCTTCTCATATATGCAGTATTCTGGCGAGTTCACCTAGACCGTTCTGATCGGCGGAGCTTCAGGGTTATACTTGTAGTGGACCATTACATTTTGATATTTTGTAATTTGAAACAGTACATGTAATTATTGACCTGACAATGCATACATACTTTGGGGACATATACTGAGTTATAGCACTATACATATTTGAGTAAATCTTCCACTTGCGTATTACAACTGTCACTGGATTATGTATTGCTGATTTGGCTTAATCTTATTTATGTTTTATGCACTAATATAGACAACATTTAATCATCATTAAATATGTTCCATAAGTGATGCGTTGGAACTCGGGAGTTGGACTTCTACTCGACCCCCGATTTTCAGGGCGTTACAAGTTGGTATCAGAGCATGATTTGGATTAAACCGGACTTGGGTTATGATCACAAAATGTACGTTGACGCATTTAGACCTAGGTGGGTGCGAGAAAAATGTAGAGACAAGCTTAGGATTTCCAATTTCGCCGATTAGCGAAAGTTACCGAAAACGATCGTCAAGATCGGGTTCGTACACATCCGTGATCGCTTGAGACGACCCCGAACCACTTCTAGACCATCAATCGATGGGTTTAGACTGTGATTTACCCAATTCCAGCCTTCCACAATCGAGCAAACACGTAGTGACGTCAGAAATTACTCGAAATGACTCGAAACGACTCAAAACGGAGTTGGGGGCCAAATGAAACACTTCCAGGGGGACCCAGGGTGGGCCCCACATATTTTTAAAGTCCAAAGGGTAGGAGGACCTCGCCCCATCGGCAAGCCATCACCGGACAGTCTAGAGGTCAGCGAGGACCTCGCCGACTAGCGGGCCTGTTCGGGTGGGTTAGTTCGGGTCGACGCCCCTAGGGTATAGTGTGGCCCATTGACGTGTGTTGGGATGAATTTAAACCCTCTAAACACACCTCCCCTTCATAACCTACCCCTCCAAGCTTTCCTTTTCCTTTAAAAACTTTTGTATCTCTCTCAAATCTCTCCTCCATCCACCCATTTCATCATTTTCCTTCGACACATACACCCTTCCACCGTTTTCCATCAAAACCCACCTTCCATCTTTTTATTTTTCCCATTTGTTGAGCTTACAAACCCTCTTTGTAGCTCAACATTCCAAAGACCAACAACCCCTCTTATACCTTCTTCATTCCTTCTCATTTTGAACACACTAATACCATTGTGTGCTTCAACAAGCCGTGGGAACCCTTTCAACCATCCCATTTCTCTAATTTCCTCCCTTTTCCATGGCCTTATTCGAGCTTGTTATGGCCATCTTCTCGATTTTCACGCTTCTTTCTCTCATGGGGAAGAAGAGGACTCCCGGATGAGGCCGAGCCTAGTCGCCCTACTTGTGCAAGGAGGCCTAGAGGTGCCGCTACTAGTGCTAATGTCGATCGGGAGATACGGACCAAGCGGGAGCTTGATCCCCAGGCTCCCCTCGAAAGGATCCTCCTAACGAATATGTCTCATGGGAGATTTCAAGGTCGCAAGGTCCTCTTTGAAGCTCATGTGGATGAGAAGTTTTTCGGGCAATATCTGGTGACGGACCGCCTGGTCGAAGCTGGGTGGGGTCCTATGTTCGAGGGTGAGTACCGTGTAAATGTGGGCACAGTCCGAGCCTTCTACGCCCACATTCAAGAGCCTACGTTGGAGCCCTTGCAGTTCAAGATCCCCGTTGGTAGAGACCGGGAGGCCACAATTGATGCTGGGTTGATAGCTCGGCTTATGAAGATACCGCTTGGCGAAGTGCATGCAAGCGAGAAGAATTTGAAGAGTGTACGTGAAAGGGATCGCCGCACGCAATTCCTTTGTGGACAACTGGCTCGCTGGAATCTGAACAACAGTCTCCTAGCAACTAACATGACTGATGACTTTCGCTTGCTCCACCACATCTTCACGTACAACGTGTACCCTAGTTGGAGCAACCGCAGCGAGTGCACCCGTCTGATGGTGGATTTCCTATACCATGTGGGGCAAGGAGAGAAGTTGTGCGTGCCTACGCACATTTTGCGGCAGATAGTTCTTACCACACACTCCACTAGAGCATCTGAGTCGCTCCCGTTCAGCCGACTCATATGCAAGATTGCACGTGAGTTTGGCTATAGACTTGGGGTCGGTGCCGACCCATTACATCAACGAGACTACTCTCAATTAGATGAAAATTAGGCCACGACAGCGACAAGCCCGCCTCGATGAGAGTGAGGACGAGACGGCTAGTGAAGAGTATGAAAGCAAGGAGGAAAGCAGAGAAGAGAGAAGAAGAGCAGCAAGAAGAAGTGGAGGCTCAGGACACGGATGAGAGCTCCCCTCTTATGACAACGGGGCATGACCCTGATCGGGCTATTAGGGAAGCCCGCTTAGCTCGACTTGAGGAGGGCCAGGCTGCCTTGCGACAAGAGATTATCGATACCCGGGCCCTTGTAAAGCATAAGTTTAAGAAGGTGACCCGCACCTTGAAAGCTATCCTGTATTGCCTGTAGGATAAGGGCGCCCTTCCTCCGTCGCCAAACTCAGATGTCTAGTCATCCATGCTGTTGTCTTGTAGTTTGTTTGTTTGCTATCTTAGAATGTTTGGGTTTCAATGTTTAAGAGCTTAGTAGTATCGTAGGTAGATAGTGTGTTTGTGTTTAGTAGTTGCTCTACGTTTGTAGTCTTGCTTTGTAATAGCTTATATGCATTTCCTGTCATGATTCATGTAATGTCATATTTCATGTATTGTGACAATTTTGGTAAATGAAATACATGAAGTTTCTTTAAACTGTGTGTAAATGCTTTGTGGTTGAGGTTGTGGGCATGCTGAATTTGACCTGGGTTGCACCCTATATTGTATATAGGGAATGCCACCTAAGGCCACACGGAGTATGGCACGCCTCACTTTTGGTGATTCATTTGACGGGACACCTCCCCTAAGCGATAGCCATACGGACCCCAGTTTGGGCCCGTCTCCCTCTGACACCATGCCAGACTCTCGGCCGGCCACTGGCCCCACTAATGGGCCTACACCTGTTGTGCCACCGGTTCCAGAGTAAAACCGCGAATCCTCCTCGACGCCATTTGTACCCCAGTCGGCTCCCCCTACTGATAGGTTGGAGTAGAAGATGTTGTTGATGCAACAGCAGTAGGTACAACAGCAACAACAGAAGGCACAGCAGTAGCAGCAGCAGCAGTTTTTGGCTACCATGGCGGGAATTTTCGCCCAGAGCATGGGTGTGGCTTCGCCTGCTCCATTTACACCCCCTACTGGGAATGCTGGTGCCAGCGGCCACTTTGAGCGATTCCAACGCTTATGGCCCCCTACTTTTGCGGGTACTTACAGACCCGAGGAGGCCGAGTATTGGCTTGACTGCATCTCTAAGATGCTAAAATCGCTGCACTGCATAGAGCCCAAGCAGGTAGCATTGGTCACCTTCATGTTCGAGAAGGAGGCCAGCTTATGGTGGGATAGTGTCCTCCGTACTGTTGCGGTCGGACACATATGGACGTGGACAGATTTTGAGACCCGCTTCCACGAGAAATATTATCTCATCACCTATCGCCACGAGAAGGAGAGTGAGTTCATTCGCCTTCGACAGGGAGGGATGTCAGTGGCAGAGTACGAGAACAGGTTTACAGAGTTAGGTAGGTACGCTCCGTTGATTATGGCAGATGAGTCGATGCGTATGCGGCATTTTTTTGAGGGTTTGCGACCAGATATTCGCTCGAAGATGTGCTGCGCTATACCTAGCTATTCTGAGCTAGTGAGCATGTCCATGAGGGCTGAACAGGACAGGGACAGGTAGTCCAGTATGCGAGCACCGATGGCTCCTAGGCCGCGACCAGAGATTCAGAGCAGACCATTCCTCGGGAAGAGGCCACGGGCAGATTCACCGCCAAGGCTGATGGCTTCGCCTGCCCTTGTGAGGCGACCTGACGTATGGTGTGCCTACTGAAAGAGGCCAAGCCACACAGAGGTGAACTGCTTCACCAGGATGAGGGATAGCAGCTTCTCACCGCCCCAGAGGGTCAACCGCCCGCTTCTCCAAGTTATATCGGCACCACCTCTATGCACAACACCAACTCATCCATCTTTTCGACCACCCGTACCTCGATCTAGGTTACCCCAGCGACCTATTGTACCTCAGCCTAACCGTTTTCAGCAGGCTCGAGTGCACTCACTTACAGCTGAAGTATCAGAGGCAGCACCTACGCCACCTATGGCTTTTGACGTTACGGCACATATCCAAGGTACTCCAGTCTTTTTATTAGTGGACACCTGATCCACTATCTCTATCATATCGTGCGTAGCAGTCAAGCGGCTAGGGTTGGAAACTAGTCCTATGGTTGGGGTAAGAATCCTTACTGCCACAGGGACTTTCTCAGACGCTACCAAGATCTGTAAGGGGTGTTCGATAGATGTAGGGAGCAGGACATCGCTCCTTGACTTGATTGTCACCCCATTACATCACTATGATTCATTCTCGGTATGGATTGACTCATAGAGATGAAGGCAGAGATCGACTGCGATTGTAGAGTGGTGACAGCTGATGGACCAGAGGGCACGACCTTTACTTTCCCGGTGCAGGTCAGTTGGCCCTATCGCTTTGATTCTTATGCTTCCATGCTGGAGGACGCTCATGGTCTAGCGCTTGAGGACACTCCTATGGTCCAAGAGTTCTCAGACGTGTTCAGGAAGATACCTGGACTACCCCCTTAGCGCGAAATTAATTTTGCGATCGACCTAGTGCCTGGTACGACACCTGTATCTCTTCCAACCTATCGCATGGCTCCGTGTGAGATGGAGGAGTTGAAGAAACAGATCGATGATCTATTGGATGCAGGCTTTATACGACCCAGCGTGTCTCCATGGGGAGCGCCCGTGTTATTTGTAAAGAAGAAGGATGGATCTCTGCGGTTATGTATTGATTATCTCAGATTAAACCAAGTGACGGTAAAGAACAAGTATTCTTTGCCCAGGATAGATGATCTGTTCGATCAGTTGAAGGGGGCAAGGTATTTCTCTAAGATCGACTCGCAGTCGGGGTATCACCAGTTGTATGTCAGGGATGAGGACGTGCAGAAGATGTCCTTCAGGACCAATTTTGGACACTATGAGTTTCTCATAATGTCGTTTGGCCTTACGAATGCACTGGCCGTGTTCATGGACCTGATGAACAGGGTATTTCGACTATTTTTATTTCGATTTGTCATCGTGTTTATTGATGATATCCTGATATACTCTAAGAGTCGGGAAGAGCACGAGGAACACCTGCGAGTAGTCTTGGATACTCTGAGGAAGAACCAGTTGTTCGCCCAGTACAAGAAGTGCGACTTCTGAAAAGAGGAAGTTAAGTTTCTGGGACATGTGGTGTCCAGAGAAGGGATAGCTATAGACCTTGCCAAGGTAGCCGCAGTTCAGGACTGGAAGCAGCCCGGTTCGGCTACTGAGGTGAGGAGTTTTCTTGGTCTGGTAGGTTACTATCAACAATTCATTCGAGATTTCTCGAAGATAGCTAGACCTTTGTCTCAGTTGACATGGAAGGATCTGAAGTTCGCCTGGAATGAGAAGGCGGAAGCAGCCTTTCAGGAGTTGAAAGACAAGTTGCCGTCCGCTCCTGTGCTAGTATTGCCAGAGCAAGGGGTCAAGTATACGATATACACGGACGCATCTCGCGTCGGTTTGGGTGATGTTTTGATGCAGAAGGACAGAGTTATTGCTTACCTATCGCGACAGTTGAGGAAACACGAGGAAAACTACCCTACGCATGACTTGGAGTTAGCTGCCGTCATCTTTGCCTTGAAGATCTGGAGGCATTACCTCTACGGAGAGGAGTTCGAGCTCTTTTGCAACCACAAGAGTCTCAGATACATATTCACTCAGCAGGACCTGAATATGAGGTAGCGGCGATGGATGGAAACCTTGAAGGACTTCAAGTTCGAGGTTTCTTACCATCTCGGTAAGGCTAACCATGTGGCTGACGCATTGAGCCGCAAGAAGACCATAGCGTTTGCAGCTCCGCTAATGGTGGCAGAGTGGGACATGGTAGAGTTTGTGCGAGACTTTGAGCAAAAACTCACAGTGGAGGAGCCATATGAGGGGATCGTACATATTCGAGTACAACCCCTCATTGATGACAGGATTATCGCAACTCAAGCTGACGATGAGCTATTGGCGAAGATGAGAGGGCAGGTTAGTGCAGATGAGGACTCAGAGTGGAGAGTTGGTACAGATGGGGGCTTACATTACCATGGCCACCTATGCGTCCCGAACCTCCCTGACTTGAGGAAGTTCTTGAGGCCGCTCATGACTCAAGGATGGCTATGCATCTAGGCAGTACGAAGATGTATCGTGACATGAAGAGGTCGTACTGGTGTGACAATATGAATGCTTACATAGCAGATTATGTGTCTCGTTGTCTCACGTGCCAGCAGGTTAAGGCAGAGCATTGCCAACCTCCTGGACTACTTCAGCCCATGCCCATAGCAGAATGGAAGTGAGACTTCATCTCTATGGATTTCATCTCAGGGCTACCGAAGATGAGGAATGGGCATGATTCCATTTGGGTGATCGTGGACCGGTTGACGAAATCGGCTCATTTCCTCCCTATCAGAGTTTCGAACTCTGTAGACGAGTTGGCCAGATTGTACATCAAGGAGATTGTACGTCTACATGGAGTTTCCTTGGAGATCATGTCGGACCGAGACACGCGATTTACATCTATCTTCTGGGCTTGCATCCAGGAAGCGATGGATGTAAAGTTGAAGTTCAGTACTGCGTTCCACCTACAGACTGACGGGCAGACGGAATGGGTGAATCAGATTCTGGAGGATATGCTGCGAGCCTATGTGCTGGATTTCAAGGACAGTTGGGATGACTGTCTTCCTTATGCAGAGTTCGCCTATAACAACAGCTTCTAGGTAAGTATTGGCATGACTTCTTACGAGGCACTGTATGGGCGCCCATGCAGAGCGCCGCATTGCTGGGCAGAGGTTGGCGAGAAGAGCTTGATTGGCCCGGAGTTAGTTCAAGCGACTTCAGAGAAAGTCGACATTATCAGGCGTCGACTTCTGACAGCGCAGAGCAGAAAGAAGAGCTACGTCGATACGAGGCGGCGACCGCTAGAGTTCGAGGTCGGGGACCATGTGTTCCTCAAAGTTTCCCTTATGAAGGGAGTCCTTCGGTTTGGCAAGAAGGGGAAGCTTACGCTTCGATTCATTGGCCTATTCCAGATACTTGATCGAGTGGGGGCGGTGGCGTACCGCCTTGCTCTGCCCACTCCACTTGCGGGTGTGCATAACGTGTTTCAAGTTTCTATGCTGAAGAAATACGTTCCCGATCCTTCCCACATTATCAGATGGGAGCAGGTACAGTTGAGCGAGGATACTACATATATACTGCAACCGACACATATCCTAGATAGAAAGGAACAAGTGCTGCGTAGCAAAGTTATTCCACTTGTGAAAGTGCTGTGGACGCATCACAGGGAAGAAGAGGCTACTTGGGAGATATAAGTCGAGGTTCGAAAGAACTACCCTTAGATTCTCGAGGAGTACGAAAAGGTACTAATTTCGAGGATAAAATTTCTCTTTAAGGGGGGTAGATTGTAACATCTTGAAAAAATCCGTACAAGGACCCGAGTACCACCTCAGGCAGAAATCACCCAGGACCAAAACCTTTAGAAATTAGGTTAATGTTAGCAAGTGCTAACTAGAGTGCTTATGAAATTAGCACTAATCACTTTAAATATGATCTGCAAGACCCAAACCATGCAGTATCATTGACGCTACATTACCCTGAAATCTAGAATCCATCCCTAAACCTGATTGCTCTCGGGAGGATCCTAAAACTTCGTTTCGGACCTGGACCGCACGTCGAAAGTCCGATTACCCCAAAACTATATGGATATGACGGCATTACTGGACTTGACAACCCCCTCGAAAATCAAGTCCTAACTGTGTCTAGAAATGCACAACTTGAGCCCGGAGCAAAGTGTGTGAGGAACGTAAAAATATTTAGAAATAAAATTCGAATTTAAGTAATCTGAGTCGTGTCATTTGTGGGCCAAATATAAGGATTCAGACCGTCAGAATCTGACCTAAATACAGCCATGGATCAGGAGAAATGTCCCACACATGTCGGTGTACTTGTGACCCTGATCGAGTGACCGTTACCATTGAACTGAAACTGGTCCGCCACGGCTGATCTATAAATTCGATTGGAACGAAAACTCAGCCTAACCTAGATCCATGGTCAGGGAGCTTAAGTCCGACCGCACGTAGAAAAGGGGCCACCAGAAGTGCTCCGTTGGACCGGAACAGTCCTTATTTGGATATAACCTGAGTATACCTTGGCCCTGGGGCCATTTCCATCAAACCTGGGCCTATATAAGGACCTTAAACCCTCACTCTCTCACCTCATACGAATTTGAGAAACCCTAGGAGAGAGAGAAGAGAAAAGAGAAAGGAAAAGAGAGAAAGTGAGAGTGAGAGTTGGAGATTCTTCCTGGGATCCGATCCCGCTACTCCACGCACTCAACCGCCATTCCTGTATCGCTATACAGGCGATTCCGACTCCGTATTTAGGTAAGAAAGCCTAACTCTAACTTATCTTAGGGTTTCTAACTATAGTAATAGATGAAATAGCTGACCTATTCCCTGATATAGGTTATTGTGGTGCCGTAGACAAGACTTAACTTTTAAAACTGAGTTCGCTACGAGTTTACCGGCGAAAGGTGCAGACTATAAATATTTAGGTTATGGTTTTCAAGGCTTTCAATGTCAGTTAATGATTTACGACTGACTTGAATTGCTATCACATGCTTAGACACGTTGTTCCCGCACTTTACACATATATATGAACTATGTTGAATATTGTGTATTCTTGTGTTTGTTGAAATGTTTGTATGTGTATGGATTCTGGATATGGATTTGCCATGATTAACTATTGTAGACATATGGTTGAAGTATATGTGACAATTCCTTAGTGAAAGGATTTGTCCTAATACGTGCTATCACCAACATACGCCATGTATGTTGGAATATGTAGTCTAAGTGTTTGTAGAAATGTCTGAATGAACAAGTGTGTAATAAATTGTACGTTATATGGGCGTTGAGAAGAGATTCTCAACTATCTTAACAATGTGTATGATTTCTTCCATGTAACTTATATTCTTTGTCTGTTCTACTTAGGGACTACATATGTGTGAATTCATGTTTAAGTTAAAATCCATCAAATGCTCATATGCTAGTTTGATTAGAATTGTTGATCCATTACTGTTCTGATTAGCTTGTATGATTATCTGTTATAATTGAATGTGTTTGGGACTACGGAATAGTCCAAGCAATCGGTAAGAGGCACTGAATAGGTGGCTGAGGTTGTTTCGCCACATAGGACGTGATCGATGAATCCGAGCTGTACTTGGGATGTCGGCAGTGGTTAGGCCACATGAAGTGCTTACGCACTTCATGTCGATCAACTCAACGTGCGCTTGTACTAGTTGAGCTCGTCAAGTAACCCGATTGACCCAATGTATGTTCACCATGTATAGACGCTACTGCTTGAATCTAAGGTACCAAACTTACTAGTAAAAACCTTTTAAACCTTGGTACCTCGATCCGCTAAGACTCATGAGCCGGGCATGGTGGTATGGGACACCGTGGTCGAGCTGTCGGCCTACGCTGGGGTGACGAGCCTCCCCGTAGTGTCCAGTGAGCAACACAGTCTCGTGAGCCGAATACGGTGGTATGGGACACTATATTCGAGTTGTCGGCCTACACTGATAAGATGACGAGCCCTTTGTAGTGACCTCGAGCGTACGCTAAGACTGCGTAGAGGTGATGAGCCCTTACGTAGCAACAGGAGTACACTAGGCCTACACTGATAAGGTGACGAGCCCTTTGCAGCGACCTAGAACCGTAACATCGTATGAGATTTACTAGGATTAATGACCCTAGATTGGATCATCGTTTGGGAATTGATATAAGGGAGGTACCTTAGCTTCCCAATCCTGCTGTATGAAAAGGACTAATAAGAACTTGGTAATCACGTTCATGCACCGCACTGCATGTGCCGTTTGGCATTGGGCAGAGCACTGAGGAAGTGACTAACATACGCGACCGTTAGATAAAGATTGCAGGGGGAGTGCAGGCGAGGGCATGCATCATTTATTCATACCATTCTTGCATTAATCAGAATACTTAGAAATGTTTGATTGTATTGTTTTATCATTACTACTTGACTGAATTGAGAACATGTTAATGTTTGCTTTATTGTTCCACCGAGTTGATCACTCACTCCCACGTTACGGGATGGTGTTGTACACACCAACCAGACTTTGTCTTAGTTGCAGATGGAGACCTGACTGATGAGGCGGGGCGGACTTCGTAGACGATGAGGATGCCTTCTCATATATGCAGTATTTTGGTGGGTTCACCTAAACCGTTTTGATCGGTGGGGCTTAAGGGTTATACTTGCAGTGGACTATTACATTTTGACATTTTGTAATTTGAAATAGTACATGTAATTATTGACCTGACAATACATACATACTTTGAGGACCTATACTGAGTTATAGCACTATACATATTTGAGTAAGTCTTCTGCTTGCGTATTACAACTGTCCCTGGATTATGTATTGCTGATTTGGCTTAATCTTATTCATGTTTTATGCACTAATACAGACAACATTTAATCATCATTAAATATGTTGCATAAGTGATGCGTTGGAACTCGGGAGTTGGACTTCTACTCGACCCCCGATTTTCAGGGCGTTACACTACATGACCAAAATCCAATGAATCATCCCACTGACTCACTGAGTTAATTAGTGAGTTACAAAAATTAACAATACAACTATGGTTTCTTGTGAATTGAAGGATTGTGGAAGAAACTTACCTCTGAAATGGCATTGACAAGACTTGACCCAACCTTGGAATCGATCCCAAGTTTAGAGGTTTAATGGGTCGACTTAACAAGTCGACTCAGTCAACCAAATCTCTTTCTCCCTCTCGTTTTTCTCCCTCTTTTCTCCTCTCTTTTCCTCTGCTTTTTAATTTCCTTTTAACTATGTTCAACAAATGGACGCTAGAATCAACAATTTAGCAAGTCAACAACTCATTGGGTTTCTACTCTCTCTCTCTCTAGAAATTTCTCTCTAGGATGTACTCTTTAAATTGCTTCCATAAGCACGCATTGAGGGTATTTGAAACATTTTCATGCCGACTTCCAAATCTAGCTCCAAAAGTCCCTGTTACAAGGAAAACTTAACATAAGTTATTCTCTCGCATACGCTACCTAAAAGTTCAATGATCTATAGATCTAATTAGGCATTCTACACTTGTTTTTAAAGACCCATATAAGATTCGGATCAGATGCTCGAACAGACAAAAATTGCTGATCATCAGTTGATAATTATCGATGAAGAAGATGATCACCTCTAATGGCAGATCACTGTACACAGTGCACTTTTTCGAAGCGACTCTGATGGATGGTTAAAATGGTTAAGAGATCTCTTGCAAAGTAGGTTTAAGTGGAAGATTTTTGCTGCCGCATGCACAAGCAAATGAAAACATGGAGAATAAAACAGGAGAATGGGGAATTTTGATTGGCTCTTCAACAATGAGATGTGCTAGTGCAATGAACGCCACCAGATGATGTAAAGAATTCGAAGGTCGAATGATTCAGATCAACAGTTTGTTTTCTTGGTGCCACTAAATTGTTGAAAATCGAACGCAAGGAAAGAAAAACAGGGGTGGAGTGTTGTTTAACAGGATACTAGGCAAGGTCTACTTGTGATGTTTGGGAGAAATCTAGTCCATCCATCTAGCTCTCCATCTCGAGATAGGATATGGGTTAAAAAATGAGGCAGATCCATAACTCAGGTGGGCCACATGATAGAAAATATTGGGGAAGTATCCCCATCATTGAAAACCTATCTTAGTTAATTGATGAATGGTTTTAATCACTCTCGTAGGTGCTGCTATGATGAATGAAAAGATGGAATGGGAGAGGGTTGAGATCCCTCTACCGTAGTGCTACACTATGTTGTGCATTGGTTGAATTTTTTATTTACACCCAGATCTGTGGTGCCCACTTGAGAGGACTGTGGAGGATCCACACCATCTGTTTAACTTAAACTTGATGGTTTGGGATATGATGTAGACCCGAAAATGAGGCAGATTCAAGGGTCGAGCGAGCCACACTATTGGGATGAATTCTAGGATTGAGATATATAAGAGAGTGTGTACGCATATATACTCGAGAATAGTTTAAAAGATCATAATGTTGACGGTCAATTAAAATTTTTCATGGGTGGAAAATAAGATAAATAGGCCAAAATTATAGATAGATATGTACATGAATGGATATGATGATTCCGAAGTTGATTTACCATGATTAGGCAATTCAAAGGTCAATGGACGGTTGAATGTCTTCACTTGGTAATGAGTAGCTATTTCAACGGTTGGTTCGATGACTAATCAAGTATACCAAGGTATATTGGTCTCGAAGATCGTTATGAGGTGTGTTAGAGTCTAAGTGCATGTATATACACAAGTCAAAGTATCATTATGCTAAAAGCTTAAATTCACACTGAATGTACATAAGGATATGCATTCGAGTACCTACATGGGCATGAAAATCTTGGGTAATTACACTTGCCACACATATAACATAGCGGAACGTGCACAACCCACACATAGGGCCCCACAATTTGATGGGCCCCGTATAGTAGTGTACTCGACACAGTAGGCATCGTGGTTAGCCTCTCAGGGCTATTTACGCACACAACCACATGGGTCCCACAAAGGTTTAAGATCAAGCTAATATTTGTGCTCTCTCTTCATCCAAGTTTGTGGTTCCCATTGTGGTTTGGATTGCGCTAATATTTATATTATCCTTTCTTCCATGTCTGAGTGACCTTATGAACAGGTTAGATGGTAAATAAACATCAGGATGTGCCCCACTTCTTAAGGCAATAGAAGTTTAGCCATCCATTTAAGTCTACGTGACTGTATCAACAGATTGGATGATAGATAACCATCACCGCCTAAAAATAATTTCAACGATAGATAAAAAATGAATAAAGGAAGAAGATGGGTAAGGGTATAAGATGACCCCACCTAAGGTGTGCAAGGCATTGGTTTTCTTTCCCTCGCTCGACTCTGACGAAATGATTCTGGTTTACACCAAGCCCGCCCTAAGACACCACCTCCTCTCTAGTGTCTTTATTTCTTTTCTTTTTTCTTTATTTCTTCCTTTTTTCTCTTGCTAGAGATTAGGAGTGTGAGAGGGAGAGAGAGAGAGAGGAGTTTGTGTTGTGGTGGATGAGAGAGGGGGAGTGGTAAGAACTATGGGTGAGCATGGGAGGAGGTATGGGAGGGGAGAGGCAGAGTATGGGCAGAGAGAAGTGGGGGGTATGCACTAGGTATGGGAGGGTGTGTATGTAGAGATTCTCTCTTTTGTTGATTTGGACCTAGGGTGATGTGTAAAGTGAGTGGCAAGGTAGCATGTGGGGACAACAAATTCAAAGTCTTTTGTTAACTATTTAGCATATGGGTTTTTGTATGTATATGTGAATATGCGTGCCTATGAGGCACATGTGCGAGAGAAGGTATGTGTGTAGGATAGTGCACTTATGAGAGGTCGTGTGGGTAAGTGCATATGTGCAGAAGGTACACATGGATAGTAAATCTCTAATTCTAAATATGTATATAAAAAATAAATCATTATATTTGCAACTTGAGCAATGTAAGCAACTGAATTAACTATCTAGCACAAACGAGTCTAGATCAATTATCTAGTTCAAATAAGGTTGGGCCAACTATCAAACATAATCATATATAAGTTCAGACAAGCTATTTGATATAGTCGAGACTGGACCAACTGTCAAGGATAAGAAATGAGTCCGAGCCAACTGCTTTGAGTAAATGAGGTGGGACAAACACTTAGTCCAAACATGAGTTTGGGCCAACTACTTAGTATATAAATTTGTTGAGCCAATTATCCTATATAATACTAGTCACATCATACATGTCAACAAAGTAACACCTAATATGGAGCTACTATGACGTTGAATGAGGTAATGGAGAAAAGGCTAGTCTGTATCACATAACAACAGACGATCAAGTTAACAAGGTATAGAAAAAATGGGCTACTCAACAACTATACTCGCGACATCCAATGGTTCACAATAACTTGAGCCCACATTTGAGATCCAGGTCCTTAACGAGCGAATCTCATTGTGAACACATCTTGTGTGAGTAGGCGGTGCCCTCACCCCTTGGCTTTTTTCTTTGTTGGTGATGTAGTTTAGATGCTATATTGACTAAATGTCGTAATGTGTATAATTTGGAATCGCTATTAGCTAAATGAAGCTTAGAATTTATAGTTTGCCGAAAACTGTAGAATCGTTTAAGGGTTGAAAATTTATGAGACTCCCCAACTCAAGTGACTCCTGTGGTTGGTTAACAACCATAGATTCCAAGTAAGGGTATAATGATAGAAAAAGAAAGGATTATGCACCATTTTCTACCTGCATGACGTACGATATCTACTTTACGATATTTTAGAATTTTCATGGGTTCAGTAGAAATCCAGCGTTGCTATATCTAGCAATGCTTAGCAAAACTCGCATGCTCAAGGCATGTTACAAAGAAACAGTAATGTAGCTTTGCTTTGCAAGCCGATGACTCTAGGTAGGTAAAAAAGAAATGTAACCTAGCCACGCTTTACAAAGTCGATGACTTAGGATAGACAAAAAAGAAATATAACATATCCGTACTTTATAGTGTCGGTGGATCAGGGCAGGCTGCAAAGTGAAAGTAGAAGAAAAAGAAATATTATGAAGTAAAGACAAATGAAAAATGATGCAGGTATAGATCGGATGTGTGGAGTGAAATACGATCTGGATTGAGATGTGAGAAGGAAAATGGAAGATCAAACACAATTCTCTTTAAAATAGATGGTAAGTTATCCCCAATTCTAACTCTACTTTGGACTTCAGTTGCTTCTTTTGTTCGTTATTTTCTCTCTTTATTTCTCTTGATTCGGTTAACTTGTTGATGTCATTGAAGATTTTCTAATTTCTCTGGAATCTTAAACTATCAAAGTCACCTTTTTACACTTGACTGCTGAGCCTGAATCCTTTGCCCTCTTTCTGAATACTTTCTTCTGTCTCCTTATAATGAATGTGTTGTATTGCTTTTATAAACTCCACCGTTGGTTATTTTATGACTAGTGGTCATGCTCACATGCTTACTTTTATGTTTTTGCTTTTATCATAAATATGTGATAAGCAACAAAAATTAAATATACTTTTTGGATCGAAGGTCATTTAATGATCATTGGTTTGTTTTGTCCTTTTGATGTACAATTTGCCATGTACAAAGAGTATTTGGTATTTTAGAGAATCTAAATAGTTGCCTGACATATGATCAGTTGGGCTTTGGATATGTCGATTAGGTGCATTGGTAAATTTCTATTGGTGCTTGTTGAGGCATAAAATCAGTTGTGCATTAGCGCAGCAAGTATGTATTGTGTGACCGCGCAACAAAATAAGGAAGATAGGAAAAGAGTTATGAAATTGAGGGACTAGGAAACGAGAAAAGAATGGAGGGTCTGTAGTGCGACCGCGTAACGTATTGAAAAACCCTGTGTAATAAGTATTGCGCAACCACGCAATGGGGAGACATTGTGCACCCGCGCATTAAAGTTATGAGGGCTTCACACGTGCAGATGTCTATAAATACATTCTCCTACTTCTCATTTGACTATGGGGAACATTTGAGAGCTCATGGAGTAGAAGAATCACAAAACTCAGGTATTGACAAGCCCGCGGATGGAAGGAGGTGAACGGAGAAATGTCAGGGACTGAGCTTGTTGCGCGTGACTGCACAACATTAGTCTTGTGTAAGCTATTCAGAAATGTTGTTGATATCCGCTCAATCAAGCCTATGAATTTTCTTGGCATCGATCCCTACTGGGGGTGGCTAACATGGAGTGTGTGTACTGACATGGGTGTGTACTAACCAGCTACCCCACCCCCCCCCCCCCCCCGAAAAAAAAAAAAAAAAAAAAGCCTATGAATTTTCAATTCAAGTCTTTTGGCTCATGTATCAATGTGAAACAAGGGTTTCAAACCCGCACAACTTACTTTTTTTTCATAGAGGGACACTCTATAGGATTGCAATGATGTTAAAATCGCTGCTAGGCTATTTATTTTTTAGTTATTGTTTAAAATTGTACAATTAACTGTTTGTTTGTTTAAATATTTTAAACAGCAAGTAGCAAGGATGGACGGTGGGCTCCACGGACAACAGCACGAGTAGCGATCAAAGGCCACTGAAACAACTAGTGGAACCATCTCTATTCTGATGGTCCAGTGACGTGGTAAATGGCCCACCAGATGATGATGATGAACTGAAACAGTAAGAAGAAACACGGTCTTCAGCAGGTCAATAGACCATACAGTGTACGGATGCAGATGCACCGTTCTCAACACCAAATGATGAACGGTTGTGCTTTGACGTTGATCTTGTTACAGCAAATCTAGAACCAATCAAGGGTGATCAGGAGATGTAATGTGGGCCTCAAAACACTGAATGGTGCAGATCCAAGATACTGTCCAAATTGTGGAAAAGAAACGATCAGCAGCTCTGAGGGAATGGTGATCTAGAAACACCACCCTCAATCAATGTTATCACGATCTAGAAACAATGGGCCCCAATGATGATAATCCAATAACAGATCTTTGATATTAAGCAAACTCTTGTCAATAGATAATGGTGTATGCAGAGCAGTGATCAATGATACAGACAAGATGGGATGGCGATGTCCAGCAAACAAATGAAATAGTTCAGCCATTGTCTGATGCAGCAAACCAACTGATGACATCATCGATAGTTGCAGCGATCTGAATCTGAATCTGGTGGGCTTCCAGATGATGGAATCAATGTCAAACAAAGTTGTAGCAATAAGTGTCGATGTCAGATCCAATACTGGGATCAGCAAGCTCTGATATCATGTTAGATAATGCTAACCGTTGATCAGATGACGATCAGCAGTGGGCCATTTATATGGCCAAGTGAGTGGGGTCTGATAAGTAAGCAATGCAAGTCGAGAAGATGCAAGAAGAGGAAGGAGAGGAGAGTGATTGAGTACGAGGTGCTGGGTTACTAAAACACTAACACTAAAATATTATTTAGAAAGGATTATGATGTTTACAATACCTTTGGATTCTAGTGGCCCAACATGGGTCGGCCTTAATACAATGAATTGCTTATTCAACTGTCACCCAGATTATTCAACTCAGTAATACTACCTATTCAACTACAGTCTCAAAATCATTTCTTCCTAAAGACGACATGAGAACCAATCCATTTTCCGCCATTCAACTCAGTAATACTACCTATTCAACTACAGTCTCAAAATCATTTCTTCCTAAAGACAACATGTAACGCCCTGAAAATCGGGAGTCGAGCAAAAGCTCAACTCCCGAGTTCTAACGCATCACTTATACAACATAGATAATGATGTTTGAATGTTGTCCGTATTAGTGTATTAAACATGAGTGAGATCATACTAAAACAGCATATCATACTCCAGAGATAATTAAGTTAAGCAAGCGGAAGACTGAGATAAGTATATAATGTATAGGAGTGTTTCTCAATCCCCAGAGTATGAATATGTTACCAGGCTGAATATATACATATATGGTTCTAAAATTTACAAATTATCAAAGTGTAAATGTCCAACTAATCCATAAGTCCCTGTAATCTCGTCGAATCAGCACTGGGTCTACATAGACCCGTCTGAGAGCTGAACATAGAAAAATCCTTTCTCCCCGCCTACGAAGTCCAATTCCGCTGTATAGGGTTTGCCATCACCTGCATCTAAACCAGAATCTGGGTGGTGTTTTAAAATACCGTCCTAGGTGGAAATGAGTAAGCTAATTTAGTGGAACTACAAAGCAAAGGTTAACATGTTATCAATTCAGTCAAGCAGTAATGATAAAGCAATACAACAAGTATTCCTAGGTACTTTAATTAATGCAAGGATGATATGTGTTAATGATGCATGCCCTTGTCTACACTCCCTTTGCGACACCATCTCACGATCGCGGCATGCATCCCTTCCACTGTACTCAACTCCTACGCCAAAGGCACATGCAATGCGGTGCATGTATGTGATTAACCAAGTTCTTAATTAGATTTACTCATACAGCAGGTTTGGGAAGCTAAGCTACTTCCCTTTATATCATTTACCTAAACAATGATCCATATAGAGTCGTCAATCCTAGTTAATTACATACGATAGGCAAGTTCACGAGTTTATACTGTAGGTTGCTATGAGAGGCTCGTCACCTCAGCGTAGGCTTAATTTACGCTCAAGGTCACACCACCAACGCCCTACCAACTGGCAGTCTATTTTCGAAGGCTCGTCACCAACCCGACTGGAGACCACAGCCAGGTTGCGCCGGGGTAGGCTTATTTTATACTCGAGGTAGCTACGGAAAGGCTCGTCACCTTAGCGTAGTCTTAGGGTATGCTCGAGATCACTACGAGAGGCTTGTCACTTAATCGTAGGCCGATAGCTCGAATATAGTGTCTCATACCACCGTATTCGGCTCACGAATCTAGTTTGCTCACTGCACACTACGAGGAGGTTCGTCACCCAAGCGTAGGCCGATAGCTCGACCATGGTGTCCCATACGACCAAGCCCAGCTCATGAGTCTTAGCGGATTGTGGTACCAAGGTTAAATGGGCTTTTCACTGGTAAGTTGGTACCTTAGATTCAAGTAATAACGTCCATACATAGTGAACATACATTAGGCCAATCGGATTACTTGACAAGCTCGACTGGTACGAGCGTACATGGAATTGATCGACATAGAGTGCGTAAGCATTCCGCGTGACCTAACTACTGTCGACAAGCAACGCACGACTCGAATTCATCGAACGTGTCTTATGTGCCGTAATGACCTTAACCACTAATTCGAGAATCATTACTGATTGCCTGGACTACATTGTAGCCCCAATCACACTCCAAACAATAGCATCACATGTGATAGTCAAAGACGACATGTGACAACCAATCTAAATACAAATCTCATGTGAGCATTTCAACAAGCAAATAGTACATATGTTATTATACATAGGCATTTCATTCATAAATCACATAGTAGTAAGATAAGTTACATAAAGAAAACTGTAACTATAGATAGGGGAATCAAGAATCCTATCTCAACACCCTCATTAAATACATTATAACAAGCATTTTCTCATTCAGGCATTTTATCAAACACTTAGACTACACATATCACATATATGTAATAAATTAGTTAAAACACATATTATAGTAAATCCTTCCACATAGGAGTTGCCACACGTACAACAATCATGTATTCCAAAACAACAATCATGGCAAGCACAAATCATAATTCCATGTTCATACAAACATTTAAACAAACACATGGAATGCATTATTTTCAACATAGTTCATATATATGTGTAATACACAGAAACATCGTATCTAAGCATATGTGATAGCAATTAAGTCAGTCATAAATCATTAACTGATATTGAAACCCTTAAAAACCATAACCTAAACGTTTATAGTCCGCACCTTTCGCTGGTAAACCCGTACCGAGCTCAGTTTGAATACTACGTCTTTGTTTATGGCACAATGGCTACCTGAATCACCAAATAGGTTAGCTATTTCGTCGATTCATCTACTTGGATACCCAAAACAGATTAGGGTTAGGATTTCTTACCCATAAATGGATTCGAACTCGTCGGTGTAGCGACACCGGAGAAGGGATTCAGCCCGTGGAGTGGCAGGAACGAATCCCGACATCAAACCACAACTCTGTCACTTCTCTTCACTTTCTCCTTCTCTTTTCTCTCTTCTCTCTCCTAAGGTTAGGAAATTCGTATGGAATGAGAGAGGGGTGGGTTAAGGTCCTTATATAGGCCCAGAACTGACGCAAATGGCCCTAGGGCCATGGTATACTTAGATTATAGCCAAAAGTCGACTATTTCGGGCCAACGGAGCTCATCTAAAGGTCCATTATCTGCACACGGTCAGGGGCAAATTCCTTGACAATGGATCTAAGCTAGGTTAAGATTTCGGTTCGATTGGATTTGTGGATCGACTGTGGGAGACCAGTTTCAGTTCAACGGCTATCGTCGCTCGATCAGGGCCACAAGTACACTGACCTGTGTAGGAAAATTTTCCTGATCCAAGTTTGTAGTTGGGTCAGAATCTGACGGTTTGAAACCTTAAATTTAGCCTGCAAGCGAACAGCTCAAATCACTTAAGTTTAAGTTCATTTCCTAAAGATATTCGCGTTTCTCACACACTTCGCTCAGGGCCCAAGTTGTGCGTTTCGGGATACTATTTGGACTTGATTTCCGAGATGGTCGTCAAGCCCAGTAAGGCGGTCATAACCGTATAGTTTTGTGTTACTCAGATTTTTGAAGCGCGGTCCAGGTCCGATACAGAGTTTCACTGTGCTCCTGAGAGCAACTGGGTTTTGAGATTGATCATAGGTTTTTAGGTAATGTAGAGTTAGCGATTCTACTGGTTCTGGGTCTTGTAGTTCGTATAGAAAGTGGTTCAAGCCAAATCCATCGATTGTTTAGTTTAGTACTTAATTAAATTCCGCCTTAATTACGACAGAATAAGGTCCTAGGGTAGTTCTATGCTCATTTTTGGAACTTTTAGTTAGTATATTATTTTAATTATCTTTCTAGTAGTTCGTCATCAAGTCTACTTCATCTCTACCAAATTTCATTCGATTTCATGTTGTAAAAAAATTCTAAAAATTCTAAAAGCAGCAGCTGTCCAAACTAATAATTTTTGGATAGTTGTCACAACAACCTATATTTAACTATATTAAAAATTTTATTATATTTTTTACTTATTTTTATATGAAACTAGACTTATCAAGCTTCAATCTGTCTTTTGAATCACCTAAATCGGAGTTATATCGAGGGAGATATGACTTTTCCAAGTCGGACGAAAAACTGTAGAAAACGGGCCGCCTAGCCCGCTGGACGGCGAGGCCTCGCTGTTGCGGTGATGCCATCACCGCTCGCTGTCTTGTCTGGTGGTGGTTTCGCCACTCGATATTTGAAACAAGTCTATCTTTCAATTCGGAATGAGTTACGCGATGTGCAATATATGATTTTGGGGTAGGAGAAGCTGTTCTATCCAAATAACCTATTCATTTCGTGAGATTCCAAAAGATTAATGGCCAAAAACCCATTTTATTTATTTATTTACTATTTATAGTAAATTTTAGTTTAAGTATTGTTCTTCATCACTTAAACTTTAGGATTCATGTCTAATATGAAAGTACTTTGAAAAATTTGAAGAATATGGTAGTGAAAGGTGAGATTTTGAAGGAAATAGGTTAAAAAAGGGATTTTAAACTTTGGAATTGAGTTCTGAGAAGTTAATAAGGTGTTATGATCGACCCAGTGCCTAAGGATGTCTATCGCCAAGTTGGGAAAAATCCGGGACATTACACAACATGAGAACCAATCCATTTTCCCCCATCACTATACATGAATAGCTTGCTTCCGACCATGCAAGAATTTCACCAATGGATTATTATTTTCATTGCCTCTACCTCATTGCCAGTGGAAGACTACATATTTTCTTTATCTCATTCATATTGGAGTCCATGTTCTTCAATCATTCTTCCCTGCAAGAAATGAAATGGGAAGTTCCACTCTTAGTAGAGCTGGACAAAATCATGTCAATGCTAAAACAAGAATGCTTATTTTTTAAGTTTGTGCATACTGGCGTGTCGAAAATCCTTCCCGTTGAAAATCCAATGGTCAACAACCAACATGTCATCCTGAAAATGATACAAGCAGTTACAAAATATTAGACACAATCCCTTAATATTTGATCTCACAGAGAAGAAGATCATGTTTTGAAACTTGGATGAATTGATTGGAGAGTAATGCTATGGGGATGTGCCCTACTATTCGGATATGCGTCCTCTGCTCCACATGTATTTACCAAGGCAACGGCCGTGACATAAATACCTATGGGGCCTATGGTGATGTTTTTTGTGAAATCCACTCCGTTCATCGTCTGCAACAGATCATTGTAAGACATGATCCCAGAAATCAGGCCCATCTAAAACTTAAGTGCCACACCACAGGGAACAATGGGATGGGATGCACACCATTGAAATCTTTCTAGGATCCACCAAAGTCTTGGATAATGAAAATATTTGGTTTTTTACTTCATCCTCCATGTACTCACCTTATGAATGGGTTGGATGTCTTATAAACATCACAGTGGGTCCCTGGAAGATTTCAACTGTGGACGTCTCTATTCCTACATTTGTCTATGGTGTGGCCCACGTGAGTTTTGGCTCCGCATGATTTTTGGGCTTACCTCCAAAAATGTTCTTGGGTGGTGCACAGATTGGATGTCAAATACTCATCATGGTGGGCCCCATAGAGATTTATATTGTCTGCACTCAGAGGAGAGGACTTGTTGCTGCCGTACATTGAATCTCCTCCAAGAGCTCTTGATTTAAATTTTAGAGATCCTACAAAGTAGAAGTCATAAATTTGGAAAGTTTGACTTAGTCTTGGAAAACATTTTCCATATCCAGATTCTATGAAAAAAAATGCAACATCAAAAGGTGTTCAATTAATTTTCAAGAACTCCAAAGGGAAATAAGGTGACTGTTTGACTGATAATTTTTTTACACGTTCAGGTAAATCCATGGAAACTGTGCTGCAAACCAAACAACAGTTTTCTATATAGAATCCACTTTTCTTTTTTAATTTTGCATGTATTCCATGTTTGTTTTCCATATCCATATTTTACATTCAACAAAAGCAAACATGCCAAGGAATAGGAATGCAGAACAAAATTATTATGCCATTCAAGGAAGGTGTAAACTACTTGTAATAGAGCTATGTGGTCTAACCTGGAAATATTTAAGTGAGGCTGATTGCATGATGAATGTCCCAGCAGGGAACATGTAGTCCGTATACCAATCATTGTCATCAATAAGCTATAAGAGATACGTGCGAAGGAGGGCAATGAGATTAACATGTGGTATATCTTATCATAATAAGTTCGAATTGAGGGCAAGAACATGAAACATAGTAATTTCGTAAAAGAAAATGGGAATGAATGATGAAAAAATAATAATAATTTCAAATTCAAGATAAAAACTAAAATTCGGCAACATGGTGAAGTTCAAGCCTAGAGCTTGATCAATGACTTGAGAGCATACCTCATACTCGTAAGCCATGGTTTTATGGCATACATGTTCCACAGAAAGAAGGTTGTCATGGTTAATCCACTTGGATACCTTCTTTAGAAATAACTCTATCATCATGTGCTGTGAAAACAAACGTAGTACTCCTGGTTCAATCCACACGATTCAAACATTAAGCTTTGGTTTTAAGATGAGAGAAGATCATTTACATCTTGTACTATAATCTCAACATTTGATAGGTGAAGATTCCTAAGGGATGAATGTAGAAAGTTATTCAATATGACTTCTTCAATAGGATTCCCTAAATGTATTTAACATGCTTAGAGAATTTTCTCAACAATCATATCTTTTTGCACGAGTTCACAATAGAAGGTCCAGTCTGGGTGCCACCCTGAAATCGACCAAACTTACTTTTTGCAGGATCGCTCATATAAGGTCCTACAAGGGGCCCCTTGGATGGTTGATAGTGCACAGCTGGTTGTGGTCAGCCTAAGTGTACATGGACTTGATTTTATAGGGATGTATTGTCCGACTAAGAGAGTTGATTTTATGGAGACTGTATTGTCCAAATAAGATATTTGTAATACTATCAGCACGTGCAATTGCTACTATTATCATTCAAGAACAATTGTATGATGCAAACCATGCATAACAATATGACATACATATATAATACAAGCACATTTACAAACCGATCCATTTTAATACCACTTAAAGTCTTACTTGCACTGCTCCTCTATGAAGTCTTTCTGAGAGATCGAGTTGGTAACAGATCTAATACGGCAATTTTTATACTTCTGAGCAAAATGTAAAGTAAATGGTCTTTGTCCACAGCCAAGATCAAGGATAGCTTGACTATCTTGTATTTGTGCCCTTCCACAGAATAGATCGAGCATTGCAATCTCAGCCTCATCAAGTGTCAACGATTCATCCTTAAAGCAACAACTGCAAAAGTTTGCATGTAAAATCTGGTTTAGTTTAAGCGAAGGTTAGACAAAAAATAATAATAATAATAATAATAACAGAGCTTTTCTAAGCCCCCCATTCACACCATGCATGTGCCAACATGGCACATATTACAAGATTCAATTCATCCATCAAAATTACCACCATGTAGATGTCCTATCCCAGGAATCAGGTCAATCCAGAAATTAGGCGGGCCATGGTATAAAACTTGGCTGACAAGCCCACCTATTTCTAATACCATGACCAACCTGCAAAGTCGACGGGCTTTATTTCTGGTAGAGAACATCCAAGCGTTTGAACCCATATGGATGGCCTTTTATGTGAGCGCAATTAGTGAAGCTCCAAACTAATGAACATTATGGATTGAAATCAACCAAATTCATTGTTACTTTCTGCTTCCTGACTACAATGAGAACAGCTAGAAGCAAGTTTATCAATGACATTTCATGAAGTTTGAAATGAAATACAGATTTTAAGCAATAATATATGCTCATATTATTGCCGATTAATAGTAAACTTTATTACACAAATAATACAAATTCAAGTCCCATGAGTTTAAGCCAAAAATAAAATGTTCATTGACAAAGAAGAACCATCCTACTAAACAAAACAAATTTACCTAAAATTAGGCTTGATAATGGACTCGTTCGGTTAATTACTTTTTCTTTCTTTGAAGAGCAACAAATTTATTTTATTAAGAAACTGCTTGACAAAAGTCAAAGCAGCAAAGAATACACAAAAGGAAAACCCAATAAATTACATCCCAAGCATAGAATGAACATCAAGGATAATGACATGATTGACCCCGGATTTTCAATCTATAACATCCCTCTTTGATTTCCATGCTAGCTCTTCCCGAGGGCCATGCTTGTTGAGGAAACACCACCTGTTGTGCTCTCCCCATATGTTCCAAGGACTGCGAGCGAGATCAACCGCCACACCACTAACCTCCCCTTAGACATCAAAACACCATGCCACATCCAAAACAATTCTACTATTGAATGAGGCATCACCCAATTGACCTCAACAATCTTCAAAAAAGCGATCCTCACATGACACTCAAAGGAGCAATGGATGAATAAATGATCAATCGACTCTGCGTCACTCATGCATCAAAGACAAGTATTGGGAGGAATCATATATCTTTTCTGGAGGTTGTCTATGGACAGAATATGGTTCCCCTCGACCAACCAGGTGAAAGTTGCGACCTTGGGGGGAGCACTGTAGAACTAGAAAGCGTGGAAAAACTCGTTCCTCCTTGAATTCGCTGATTCCAGAATCATCATGTAGAAGGATTTAACTGTGAATATACCAGAGGGAGAGGCATGCCATATCATGTAGTCCTTATGAGCCAAAGATGGATGATAATATTGGAGCCGCTCTAAAAGGTTAGCATAGTCTTCCTCCTCCTTGTGAGAAAGGTTCCTTTGACAGTGGGACACCACACCCCTTTTTCCTCCACTGAGAGAGACAACTAGCCACAGGAACACTTTTAAGAGGAGAGAGAATTGCCAAAGAAGGAAAATCCAAAGTCAAAGGTCTCCCACCACACCACGAATCCTCCCAAAAACAATTCTACTTCCATCGCCAAGAGAAAAAGCCAAAGCTGGTTTGAACAAAGGAACTACCAATATGATAGTCTTCCAAATCCCTGAAACTCGATAATACAAAGACTGCTTAATCTCCCAACGTCCTATTGGACACCATACTAGGATGCAATAACTTTCCTCCAAAGCTTACCTTCTTTGGACTCAATCCTCCGTTGCCATTTTTTGAGAAGGGCCACATTCCACCATTGGTTAAGGATTTACATAGATCATCCCACTTGAGCAAATGGAATTTATGCTTACCTTCAGCCCCTTGCCACAAGAAATCTCTTGGCAACTTCTCTAACCTTATCCAAGACTGACTTCGAGCATTTGTACAAGAACATGAAGTATAGTGGGAGATTGGAAAGGGCTGACTTGGTGAGGGTAACTCAACCTGCCATCGATAGATGTGTGCTCTTCCATTTAGATAGCTTCCTCTCGAACCTTTCGATCACTCTGCTCCACAGATGTTTGGGGAGTTTACCTAGGCACAACGGGAGGCCTAAATAAGTAAGATGGGAAAGATCCAACACCACACTCAAGGGTGCAACTACCACTACAAATAAAAAAGGTGATAGTGATCGCCATGCCTTAAACCCCGCAATGATTGAAAGTAGCCTTTAGGAGAGCCATCAACCAAAACTGAAAAAGAAGCCAATGATACACACTCACATATTCAACAAAACCGCTTTTGCAACCCAATCTTCCCAACATATACTCAAGGAAACCCCAATCCACATGGTCGTACACCTTTTCAATGTCCACCTTGGATACCACTCCTTCCTTACTTTATTGTCTCGAGTCAATACATTCATGGGTGGGTAAAGCGCTATCCAGAATCTGTCTGTCCGCTACAAAGGTTCCTTGATTCTCGGACATGACCATAGAACTAATCTGAATCTAGATGCCAAAACCTTTAATAAAGTTTTATAGGGACTTTTGATTAGGCTAATGGGGCGAAAGTCTAACAATGATTCTTCTCCATTCTTGGGAATGATAGTTATAAAAGAGGCCCCCATACCTTTGGGCAGCCTACCTTTAACACAAAATTCTTGAACAAAATTAACTACATCATTTTTTAGTATATCCCAAAACACTTGATAAAAAGCCGACGGGAAACCATCGGACGCGTGGCCTTATCCCTACCCAAGCCATCAATGGCACATTTGATCTCTTTTCTAGCACCAACTTTTCAAGGGCCTCCATATCTGAAACCAATAGGCTTTGAAAAGGCAAATTGTCCAGTGAGGGCCTCCTCCATCCATCACTAGATAGGATGTTGGAGTAGAAATTCACATAGGCGAGCAAACTTGATCCTTCTCTTCTAGTCTTTGGCCTCCAACCACAATGCTGCTTATCCGGTTATTCCTTGCGATGCCATAAAAATAATAATAATAAAAATAATAATAATAATAATAATAAAAGAAGAAGAAGAACAAGAAGAAAATAGTGTTCTTGTTGCCTTCTTTTAAGTAGATAGCCCTTGACCTCTATCGCCACATGATCTCTTCTTCCTTGAGGAACTCAGAATCCTCGGTCAATAAGAGTACGCAGCCATTCCACTCTTCTTTAGAGAGGACACCCCCCTCCTTTTGTATATCTCGTGAATCTCATTATCAACGGATTCAACCTTTTCAGCCCTTTTGAAAAGGAACTCCTTTTTCCATATGTTGAGTTTTCCCTTGAGTAATTTGAGCTTTGAGATAGCCAAAACTCAGTTAAACTTGAGACATTAAAGGATTGCCACCAAGCTTGAATTGTGTCAGTAAAGCCTTTCAGTTCTAGCCACACAAGTTCAAAAAGGCATGGTGTAGGCCCTCAACTATCCTCTACCACTTCCAATAAGACAGGTTGATGGTCTAAAATGGATTTCGGAAGGCCTCGCAAAGATACCATTGGAAACTTGTCAACCCAGTCAGCAGATAACACGAAACTGTCTAGCCATTACTGGAAAACACGGGCCATAAGTAGTTGTCAATAGCCACCTAACTTAAGAGGATATTTCCCTGCACACAATCGACACCGAAAAACACCCAACATGTGCCTTCATAGCACCATATATCCTTATTCCAGGCTATAAGTACGCCCCTTGCTGAGCCTTCTGCATTCAAAGAAGCCCACCCCTTGTTTTTTATTCCCCACATGGAGTCGACTTTGTCGTCAAAAACCTCCAATTTAGTCTCTTGAACAAAGAGGATCTGAACCTTGTAACATTTACATAACTCTTTGATGTGGATTCTTTTTTCTCAGCTTCCTGGCTCCCTCACATTCCAACTGAGTATATTCATTGGATACCAGTTCTGAAGCCCCTCCCCCTCTTGCTGCCACTTAGTTTGCTTGAAGAATCATAATTAACAAATCTCTCCAAACTAAGTAACTCTCTCCAACCCCTTGGATATTTTGGCTTGGTCTTCTGCACTTCAACTTCTACAAAGTTTATAAAGGCATGGACATCCTCATCTTCTGTTCCAAAGGACGGACCTGTTGATTTGCCAACACATGCTAGCATGTCCCTGTACCAACTTAGCTCCTCCTTCATCATCAATTAAGAAGCATGGCATGACTGAGAGTTGATGTTTGTGAGGAAGGGGGCATCGCTACACCCTACCAGAAGCTTCCTCGTAGCTTGTAAAGGAGTGACGTCCAGGGCGTCATCACAGTAGCCTTCGCTAGTGACCTCGTCTGATGGGAAGGACTTACTAACTTTAAAGAACTTCTCTTAGACAATTGTGAACCCTTTCATCGGATTTGTCATCAACATGAGTTGATCTTCCCCACCTTTGGAGCTCAGGTTGGTAGACTCCTTTACCTCCAGAATAACTTGGCCAACATTTGACTTCCTAGGAAAGAAGCACAAGTCGGGAACATAAAAGTTAGGCCGGGGGGTGAGTAGTTGCAGTCAACCCATTGAAGAGATTGAGGGGATGATAATGATCAAGCTGAAGATCCACCATTAGATGTTGATGAAGTATTAGTACACACAGATGATGAAGAAGTGTATATGGAAGAAGGAGATGACTTGGATGATGATGGTGATGATGACGATGGTGGTGGTGATAAAATGCCACAATGGGAAATAAATCAATGTATATAGTAGCATAGCCATTTACCATTTACTATTATTTTGTTATAAATTATAATAGATCAATAATAAATAAATAGCTTCTTTATTTTGTTTACTTACTAAGTGTGCTAATGTTGATTGTTGATTGTACCGTTAATTGATATTTGTTAACTATATTGTCAAATGTTGATGACTTAATATTTAATTCATTGTTTAATTAGTTTTATTTTACTCAAATGTATTGGAAGGGCATATAAAATTATTTATCTATTAACTTACTTTCTTATATATATTTTTTTCATTTTTTTCTTATTTTCCCCCTATTTTTCTGAATTTTTAAATTTTTTTACTAATATATATATATATATATATATATATATGCGATCGCATATGCGTGTGCGCATATGCGATATGACAACATTGAGTGAGAGAGCTCTGACATGGAGGGAATCATGAGAACAAAGTTGGAGAACATGGACGCGTTGGGAAAGGTCCTAACCAATAATGGACGACCTCGGTTTGTGAAAATACCAATGATTGAATTCTTCGATTATTGGAATGTGACAAAAAGCCCAAAATTGAGGTAGAAATTTTGAAATTCCATAGTCGGTTGGATGTTTGATGACTTCATCGATTGGCTAAGCATGGTAGAAAATGTATTCGAGAACAAGAAAAATCGTAGACAATCGAAAGATTAAACTAGTAGCTATGAGGTTTTCCGGTCATGTGCTTGAATTTTCCACATCTTATTGGTGATGCCTGAATCACTCGAGGAGCTATTCTTCTTACGGCATGGGGGTGGGCTAGGAAGAAATGTAACAACTATGTAGAGATTAGTTCTCCTAGCTTCCTTATAGGCTATTTGGGGGGAAAAAATGGGAGACACTTCCGCAATGAATTCCTTAAGGTGGAGGAGGTATTCTTAAAGGCTCATCTTCTTGTGGTGGGGTGGGCCTCTTTCTTTTTGTCTTTGGTTGTAGCCTTTGCACCATCTAGGCGCTTCTTTAATAAAATCATTGTTAGTATCCAAAAACCAAAAAGTTTTATGCGCATTAGCATGGTGGGACGATCTCCAAGATGAATGAATCTGTGAAGGTAAGGAGAAAATAAATTATTAAGATAAGATGAAAAAATGTTTAAAGAAAAAAGTTCCTACCCGCAACTTATGCCTGTGACCTGACCTGTATCAAAGATGTCATAATCAACGTCAAGGGAACAAATCGGTAAATTAATACACCGACGAGTTCCATACATTGACATCACGGGCAGGGTATCGAGCGTATGAAGACCAAAAGATTTCAAGATATCTATGGTCTTAACACAGGCATCCAAAATGAACTGGCTTTCAAAGATATATTTAAGATTCCAATGCAAACATGCTTGCATTAAAAGCTGAATGGATAATTATTTGGAGACTTGGGAGATGATTTAGTGCCCCACAAGAATTATCATCATTGATGGGGCAGCATGCTTGGGCACTAAACATGCACAACAACTGTATAATAATGTTCTTTTATTATATTAGGAAAAGATTGTGCACACTCAGTATGCATAGAGGGTCACATACCCCTTAGGTTCTCACCATCTATAAATGGTGGGTGGGAATCTTAACATACAGTCCAAAATGTTTGATAATTCGAATTTTGAAATGTTAATAGATGCAGGCAAAGCATCTTTAGATGGTGGGAAATAAGATGCATGCCAATTCTTAGTGCATCTTGTACATATTTAAGTCGTACTTGCCATTCTAGTGAAGACCGCTGAAATGGAAAACAAAAGGCAACCCTCCTTCTAGTACTTCCGGTGTGCCAGCTCCTTAGCGACCTCTCCTAGGCATTTCTCACTCTTTATGCTCTGAACCCACTTGGCATTGATCCAGACCCGTTCGATGCTCTGCTTCAGAGTCCGAGCAATTGAGGGCTTCATTCGACTTGCAAAAAATTCCTCGACTTCCTCTGCCTTCTTGTTTGAACAGAACTGAGAACATTGGAAAGTAGGAAACCAATGAGGCTAATTTCTTATAAAGTTTTATGGGGGCCTAAAATGTGCATCTTTTTCAATATACATCGAAGAGAAATGCTCCAGTGCTCCCAGATGCATCGGTTCACTTGGACAGTCCAATCGATTAATTTGAATTGTCCATGAAGTCTAGAACATTTTTCATGGGCTACTAGGCAAAAATAGCACTGATTGGATGATCTGGTCCATCGCTGATATAGCCTTATTTTCTATACCCATCCTTTTTCCAAGTCATGTATGGGATGATTGTGATTGCCTAACAAAAGTGATTCTTTAGAATCATAAGCAATCCAAGATGGACCCTAACAAATGGATGGATCAGATTGTTGATTGGGCCTATTTTGTGAAAATGATCTTGACTGTCCACACTAAAGGCATTGATCTAATGGTTAGTATTGGTCAAATTGTGTGATGATTGCATGGTAGCCCATAAAAGGTTGTCAGACCTAATGAACAGTCTGAATCAACTAATCAGACTATGCAAGTGTCCTGATGCAATTAGGAGCAATGTAACTTATAGTGCTAGGAGAGCATTAGAGCATCTTTGTATATCAAACATGCCACATGATAGTTGGGAGTGCATCATCAGCCTGTTAATTGAGCTGGTAGAGGCACTGTAGTGTGTGTGAGTGATCCATGCTACGGTCCCTGGTTGTCTTACCTTGTAAACCTTCTAGTACTGAAAAAAAAGTTGGTACTGCATTCCCTTCCCCAACAACTTTTTCAAGTGAGATATAATATTCACCAAATATTATCTCATTCAAATAAATCATTGGGGATGCAACGACAAGGTTGGCATGTATCACCATGCCAGCTACAAAATGATATCCTCGCATGCTCTTCAATAAATACTGAATAGACAGAATAAGGAAGAAAGGAAATGAGTATGGTAACAAACCGGTGACACAATGGCACTGATGAAACGGGCTATCAGAAATCCAGAACCCCAAGTCTTGAGGATGTGATCCCAATTATCCTGCATCAAACCATGAATAGTAACCATTAGACCAATCAAAATATGATGGATGCATTTTGGAGGCCCCCTAGAATATGTAAAGAGAAAGAAGCAGCTGATTCATTTCCCCCTTTTCCCCTGTACTGTTGCATTAGTTCGAAGATTTAAAAAGTGAGTTTTGCTATCCGAATTTCCCTAGAAGTTGCTACATATCTAGGAAAGAAATATTGTCAAGTGCTTTCTAACATTGAGGGTGCATTTGGACGCACGACAAAATTGAGTTGCAATTAGTCTAATAAAATGGAAGCAACCAAATCATGATTTCCTTAGCATTCATTTTAAGGTTAACACAGCAAACTCCCATATCTTTGCTTTGAAGCTGGTTTTGGAAGAACAAAACTGTGATTAGAGGGCTACTTACTCTTTCATAATACAGGGAACCATCACTGTGTTTTGTTATTTCCTCTTCGTTAAACTAAATGTTTGAATTCAATTTGTATGTGCATACAAACTCAGTCTTATGTTACATTCAATGAAATCAAAACCATAATATAGTTAATTCAACGTAGGTTTCAGTTTTGTTCTCACCAATTGTGAAATGATATGAAAAGAAAAATCTTTAAAAAAAAAGCAGAAGAAAAGAGATGATGTGAAAAGAAAGAGATGGGTAAGAAAACAAATTGACTGTTCTTTTTTTTTTTTTTTTTTTGAATGACAACAATTTTTTATTTATTTATTTATTTTTTTATTTTTTTTAATCATTGATAAAAAGAAAAAGATACACCACCAAACAGCAAATGTATGATGAGAAATCATCTCTCTCAAACAAGCAACATACAGAAACTACACCCTAGACGTCGAAAACTGTGCTGAATTGGCCATCGAATTAAAGTGCATCCTGAATAGTAGAATTTAATACCATAGAAGATTGGAGAGAGATCCCTCTAAATTCAGAAAGGCATGGCCCAGATAACTATGTGTGTGTGATGGAGGGAGGGAGGGAGGGAGAGCCCGTGACGAGAGTGAAGGAAACAAGAAATGTTCTACATATTGTCACGACTCAAGACCATGTGATCAACGATAGAAGCATCTATTACGGCTCCACCAAAATTAACCACAAGCCCATGAGGAGAGTGAGATTCAATCACTTCCTATCGCATGCCATGTCAAGAAGAACCTAATCAACTTAGGCATCACCTAGAAGCAATGGAATAAGTAGGAGAGACTCCTACAAACAGCCTTGCAAAAAGGGCAATGTATGAGTAAATGATCCACCGATCAGCATCTAAAAGGCATAGAATGCAAATATTTGTGATCATTATTTGTTTCTCTAGAGGTTGTCGATACTCGATAGTACGCACTTCCCCTTTGCTCACTAACTAACCTGGGGCAATGGTATGACCAAATGAAATCTGTTGGCTCAAAAGATTTCCTAGGCCTAGGAGAGTGAATAGCTAAATAGAAAGATCTAACCACGTACCTACCTCACCTTTCTAGTCTCCAGATCGAACCATCCCTGTTGGATGTAGAGGGGGGTTAGTGCTGCAAAAGGTCCAACAAACTGTAACGTCCCGGAAAAATCCGTACAAAGACCCGAGTACCACCTCAGGTAGAAATCACTCGAGACCAAATCCTTTAGAAATTAGACGAGAATTAACTAAGTGCTAAACTAGATTACCTGTGAAATTAGCACTAATCACTTTAAATACGATCCGTAAGACCCAAAACAAGTAGAATCATTAACACTACTTTACCCTGGAATCTAGGATCAATCTCTAAACCCAATTGATCTCGGGAGCATCATGAAACTCTGTATCGGACCTGTACCGTGCGTTGAAAGTCCGATTGCTCCAAAACTATACGGTTATGACCGCATTATTGGACTTGACAACCACCTCGGAAATTAAGTCCTAATAGTACCCAGAAACGCACAACTTGAGCCCGAAGCGAACTGTGTGAGAAACGCGAATATCTTTAAGAAATGAACTAAAACTTAAGTGAATTGAGTCGTTCACTTGCAGGCCAAATCTAAGGATTCAGACCGTCGGAATCTAACCCAATTACACCCTCGGATCAGGGAAAATTTCCAACAAATGTTAGTGTACTTGTGGCCTTGATCGAATACCGGTGACCGTTGAACTGAAACTGGTCCTTCGCGGTCGACCTGTAAATCCGATCGGACCGAAAACTTAGCCTGGCCTAGATCCAATGTCAGGAAGCTTAAGTCCGACCGCATGCAGAAAAGGGGCCTCCAAATGTGCCTCGTTGAGCCGAAACAGCCGACTTTTGGCTATAACCTAAGTATACCATGGCCCTGGGGCCATTTACCTCAGTCCTGGGCCTATATAAAGACTTAAACCCTATCTCTCCCTTCACATACGAATTTGCAATCCTAGGAGAGAGAAGGAAAGAGAGAGAAAGTGGTAGAGAGTTCCTGAGATTCGATCCCATCGCTCCACGTACTTAACCACCCTGTCTGTATCGCTATTCCGGTGATTCTGACTCCGTTCTTAGGTAAGAAATCCTAAATCTAATCTGTTTTAGGGATTCAAGTAGAGTAAATGGTGAAGTAGCTAACATATTTCATGCTATAGGTTGCCGTTGTGCCGTAAGCGAGGACTTAGTGTTTAAATTGAGTTCGTTACGAGTCTACTGGCGAAAGGTGCGGACTATAAACGTTTAGGTTATGGTTTTCAAGGCTTTCAATGTCAGTTAATGATTTATGATTGACTTGATTGCTATCACGTATGCTTAGATACGATGTTTTTCGTATATTACACATATGTGTAACTATGTTGATCTTAATGCATTCCAAGTGTTTGTTGAAATGTCTGAATGTATATGAAATTATGATTTGTGCTTGCCATAACTATTAACCTAGAATACATGATTGTTGTATGTATGACAACTCCCTTGTGAAAGGATCTGCCATAATCTACGTTATAACTAATATATTACATGTATGTGTATATGTGTAGTCTAAGTATTTGATAAAATGCCTGAATGAGAAAATGTTGGCTGAAATGTGTTTAAGGAGGGTATTGAGATAGGATTCTCAATTACCTTATCTTTAGTTACAGTTTCCTTCATATAACCTATCTTACTACTACGTGCTTTATGGATGAAATGCTATGTATGATAACATGTGTGCTATGTGTTTGTCAAAATGCTCAAATGAGATTTATATTTGAATTGTTCGTCACATGCTGTTTGGACTATCATATATGAATGCCTAAAGTGTTTAAGTATGATTGGGACTATTGCATAGTCCAGGCAATCGGTAACAATTCCAGTTTAGTGGCCGAATTAGTTTCGCCACATAAGACACGTTCGATGAATCCGAGTCGTACGATGATTGTCGACAGTGGTACCTTGTCGATTAATTTAGCGTACGCTCGTACCAATCGAACTTGTCAAGTAACCCGATTGGCCTACTGTGTGTTTACCATGTATGGACACTACTGCTTGAACCTAAGGTACCTCTTTCCAATGTAAAGACCCGTCTCAACCATGGTACCACGATCCGCCAAGACTCATGAGACGGGCATAGTGGTATGGGACACCGTGGTCGAGCTGTCGGCCTACGCTGGGGCAACAAGCCTCCCCGTAGTGACCAATGAGCAACCCAAACTCGTGAGCCGAATACGGTGGTATGGGACACTGTATTCTAGCTGTCGGCCTCCATTGGCGCAGCCTGACTGTGGTCCCCAGTCGGGTCGGTGACGAGCCTTCAAAAATAGACTGCCAGTTGGTAGGGCGTTGGTGGAGTGACCTCGAGTATGAAATAGGCCTACCTCGACGTAGCCTGGCTGTGGTCCCTAGTCGGGTTGGTGACGAGCCTTTGAAAATAGACTGCCAGTTGGTAGGGCGTTGGTGGTAGTGAACTGAACTTGCCTATCGTATGTGACTGCTAGGATTGACAACCTTAGATGGATCAATGTTTGAGTATATGATATAAAGGGAGGTGCTTTAGCTTCCCAATCCTGCTGTATGAAAAGGCCTAAGTAAGAACTCGGTAATCACGATCATACATGCATTGCATGTGCTTTGGCGAGGAAGTGCACTGAGGAAGGGGTGCATGCCACGATCATAAGATGTTGTCGCAAGAGGGAGTGTAGGCAAGGGCATGCATCATTATCACATACCATCCTTGCATTAATAAGAGTACTTAGGACCTGATTGTTGTGTTGCTTTATCATTACTGCTTGACTAAATTGATAACATGTTAACTTTTGCTTTATAGCTCCACCGAGTTGATCACTCACTCCCACGTTACGGGACGGTGTTTTAAATACCAACCAGACCTTGTTTTAGTTTCAGATGATGGTGTTGTTTATGAAGTGGAGCTGGACTTTTATGATGATGAGGAGGGTTTCTCCTATATGCAGCTATCAGGTGAGTCTATGTAGACCATGTTCTGATCGACGGGGTTACAAGGATGATTAGACGCCATTACACTTGTTCTTTTGCACTTTTGGAACACCCATGTATATTCGTTTTGTTCATTTTTGGAGTATACATGTATATATTTAACCTGGTAACATGTCACACTGGAGACTTACAACAGTTTATATATTTTATATATGTATCACAGTTTTCTGCTTGCGTAATTTAACAGTCTCTGGAGTATGATATGCTGATTTGGTATAATCCCATTCATGTTTAATGCACTAATATAGACAACATTCAATCATCATTACCTATGTTGCATAAGTGATGCGTTGGAACTCGGGAGCTGAGCTTTTGCTCGACCCCCAATTTTCAGGGCGTTACACAAACCCAACTGATTTTCAACCATGGTTTTAAACACTTTAAAGTACATCAATACTAAATATGTCTGCTTAAGGAAGTAGATACACGTGGATCTAGAGTGATCATCAATAAAGAGCAACTGGTATCCAGATACGTCAAGTGTCAAGTTGGGCTGGTCCCCACCATCTCCTTGATATCAATGTTTTCCAAATTCCTGCAACTAGCGGGATCCCAGACCACGTGGTTGAATCAATGACCCTCTTCAAACATCGACTTTGTATATGAAAAGGGACAGATATATGGTGTCTCGGACGTTGGTGCCCGGAAAAGGCAAGTGACAACTAATGTTGGGAAAGACAAATATCTATGACATCAAGGGTCTCCAGGACATGTGATGGGGACATCTCATGCATACGCGCGTGCACGCGCGCCGCCTCACCTACGCACGTACGCACGGAGTAGGAGGGCCCCACCATCGATCTGTTTTGATGACGACGTCTAGGGAGGGTCTCCTACCTAGAAGACGAAGTTTGGTTCAAAAGATTGGGCCTGATAATCAAGAAAAGCCCATCATGGGATCTCATGATCGTGGCCCACTCGTCGGATTGATTTCATATTTTAGGTTTTGCTTATTGTTATTATTTAGAACATTGTGAACGCTTTAGATTTCTCTGTTTGGTTTTTATTTTAGTTTACTTCATCGCCAAGTAATAGGTTGCGCATATGGTGCGAGTTTTGGGGTACAGGATTTTCCCTATAAATAAGCACCCCTTATAGTTCTTTTGATTCATTGAAGTTAATAAAAAAATTCCTGCTTTATTTTTCTGTTCTCTTCGTGAGTTGTGGAAGACTTCAAAAGTGGGTGCGAAGCCTCCCTTTTCGAAGGGCTAACTACCGTGGTGCGAAGCCACATCAATCCCGATTCACCCCCATCCTCCATCATCTTTTTTTCCATCTTCCCCCACCGTCCGTACTTCAAATTCGTCCCTTTTGTTGCATCAGATTTCTTCATTACAGCAGGTTTCCAGATTTCGGCTCGCAGGCGAGCTGAAACTTCGGCGGAGCACCACACTCAGACCAGAGCTCGAATCGACGTCAGATTTGGGGGTTTTGCAGCCCAAGCCTGGCCGACCAAGGCCTAGGAATCCGTTTCTGGATTCCGTCCCCCACCACACGTGTGGCCAGCCTCAGGCGCACGTGCGCCCGCACCTGGCTCGCTGTCCACACGCAAGGATTGTCTCGGGTTCAGGTTTCCTCCTATTTTCCTCTCTTTTATACATGATTTCATAAATCCTGACCTAGATTACATTATCCCTAATTGATTTGCCCATTTTCTCATTCTAGGGTTCCTTGAATTGAGATTAGGGAATCCCTTGGATTAGGGACTGATTCTTATGCATGTATGGTTGATTTCTATTTCCCTTTGAGTATTGTTTAGTTTATAATTTTTATTGATCCAGCCCTAACGTGTGTAGGCCTGGATCCGTATAGATTCCCCTTTAATTGAATGTTTCGATTTTCATGTGGGATGTGGAATTTGTGTGATTGTTTCTGAATTGGTGTGATCTAAGCCTGAAATCTTGCATATCATATTTAAATTCACGTCCTGCATCAACATGGGCCTCTGGGATGGTTGATAACAATGAGCACCAAAGGTGAGGAGATTGTCAAGGATGTTTGAGATCAATGGTCTTAATAGATGGTCTCAAGAACAGTCGATCACTGCGAATGCATAGTCAAGAGGCAAGTTGGAGGTCTACAAGGCAAGAAGGGTGACCCAGGATGGGGGGCTCCACATTGGAATTAGGTCCCTTACAATGAAAGGAGTCCAACTCAGCGAAAAGGGAGCAATAGTGGCATCCTTTCGATCATTATAAATTCATATATGTTCCATCAATTTTACTTTTATATAAACATCAATTTTTCTCATGCACATGTAGCCCATTTGATGAGCAAACATGCCTAACTTTTAACCACAACAGACTCATGGTGGTCCCACATGAGAAGCGGTCAGAGAAATGACGAGCACTTGAATGGTATTCTACTTTTTTCCCTCCATGAAAGAGAAGCATGGATCTAGATGGTTACCTTCAAGAGAGACCGGGGGTTGCTACGAGGGGACAAATGTCCGTGTTTTAAAATAGGGAGAAGATTAAAATAGAAACAAAAGAAGGATTGGCTCATGAGAGTAGCCATCCAAAATTTTGTCCCAATGTATGCAAATGTTGCTGTAAGTGCTTATACTTAAAGCACATTTTAGTTTGTCAAATTTCGTAGTCCGGTTATGATCACAAGCTCGAATTGAAGACAAGCTATCAACTTGATCAAGCATTTGGAAAGAAGGCTCAACATCTCAAAGCAAGACTATTCATGATTTGAGGTTCAGAACACTTCGTATGAGTCAACCTATAGGTGGTATAAACCTAGTTTGACCATATGTTAAGTGTATTTCACTCATGCATATTTAGAATCATATTTTATGTTAAATACACTCAAGTTAGGCCAGCCCGAAGTCCGGTTCAGCCAACCTAACCATTTGGGCCAACCCTACAATATTTGGTCAAAAAGTCAGATCTGAAAAGAACCTTTTGCGGTAGGTTCGGCCAGCCCAAAGTGGTTTCGGTCAAGTTTCCAACAATGGAACGAAATCGGATTTTGGACCAGTTAGGCCAGCCGAATCTAGCGTTCGGCCAGCCAAACTTGGACTTAGGCCAACTGAAGTTTTGAAAGATTTTATACCGTGATATTCGAGTTCTAATTGGAACGTAATTTTTGAAGTTCAGTCAGCCGAACCGAATCTCGGGCCGGCCGAACTACTCAAATCCTTGGCTATAAATAGAGGCTTTCTCTTACTCTAAAAATAACGAAAATTCATAGTTTCATATTGTGTTGTAAAGAGAAATTCTTCAAGCCTCCTTAAGCTATTTGTGTTGTAATTCTTATTATTATTAGCTTATTCCATTCTCCTTCTCAATGTTTGCTTAAACTGTTTTGATAGAGTAATCCTTACTTTACCTTCAGAAAAAGGAGAATTGAATCTGCAGCAATAGGGTTTCATTTATTTCATTAAAAATCTATTAAATCCCTTTATATCTTTTTGGGTTGAACTCATACAACGACTTCATCAATATCCCAAGAAGAAGATCGCTGCATTCATGCTATAACTACGACTTTGACTCGCCAAATCGAAGATAAGTATTGTCTTTTAAATTATTTCAGTTTGGGTTTTTCTGAGATAGCCTGGAAATCTCAGTGAGTTTGTTTGTGGTGATCCCGTAAAATCACAAAGTGGGTTTGATTGTGATAGCCCGTGAAAATCGCAATAACTGTATAAGGTTGTTAAGGTGAACCTGGAAAACCTTGAAATAGTGAAAGCCAAAATTGCAAGAGTAGTAATTTTGGGAGTGAAGTAGGTTGCATTGAGGCACCGAAACACTATAACTCTTTTGTGCATTGTGGTGATTGAATATTATTATTTATGATATTATTGTGATTTACTTATTCTTTGCATTAGATTGATATTTTGATTTCAAAGACATCGTGACATAAGGTTGTCCTACCTAAATCTTTTAGGTGTAAGGTTATCCTACGAACTATTTGATATCAAGAATTCAATACTTTGCAAAATTGTATTCCATTGATTTATTATTTCGCATTATATTGAAATATTTGGCATTGTCCTATTCACCCAACTTTAGGACATCAATAGCTCATCCTTTCAAGTGGTATCAGAGTGAGGTTGCTCTTTTTGGGATTAACTTCCTAGAGCTAGATCCAAAGCTATTGGAATGTCAAATTTCGATAGTCTATCCATTTCCAGGCCACCACCCTATGATGGCTCGAACTATTCCTACTGGAAAGCTAGAATGAGGATTTTCCTCAAATCTATTGATGAAAGTGTGGCAAGCCACAATGACCCAATGGGTCCCTCCAATGTTGGAAGTAGTGGGTGAAAATGGAACCAAGTCCATGAAAGTACAAGTTTATAATCTATGGACTCCAGGTCAGAAAAGCGAAAGTAGTGCTAATACAAAAGCACTTAATGCTATTACTTGTACTTTATCACCAGACGAGTTCAAAAGAATCATCTCGTGTGATACAACAAAATAAGCTTGGGATATACTTGAAATGACACATGAAGGAACTAACATTGTTAAGAAATCTAAGATTCAAATCCGTACGATTTGAAAAAATCCATATGAAAGAAAACGAATCATTCATAGATTTCTTCACTAAACTAAATGACATTGTTAATTTTATGTAGGGTCTTCAAGAAAAATTCCCTGAAAGCAAGGTGTGCAAAAATCCTACGATCGCTTCCTGATAGGTTCAATTCTAAAGTCACTGTTATACAAGAATTGAGGGACACTGATACAATAAAGGTAGAAGAATTAGTGGGATCTCTACAAACCTATGAGCTAAATTTCAAAGCTCCCAAAAGTAAATCCATAGCCCTAAAATCCTCAAAATCCAAATCAAAAGACTCAGATAATGAAGAGAATGAGGATGACATGGCTGTGCTTGCTAAAAAGTTTTATAGAATTTTAAAAATAAAAATAGATTTGATTTTCAAAAACCAACTAACAAAAGAAAAGGAAATTGGAAATCTAAAACTAAAGACTCAATGTTTCAACTGTTCTGAATATGGGCATCTAGTTGCAAAATGTCCTAAGAAGGATAAATCTAAAAGAAAAGGCATGATCGCCACATGTGATGAATCGTCTGAATCTGAATCCGATTAAGAAACCTATGAATTAGATTAAGAAACTGAAAATGATCTAAAGGTGTTTATGACCTTAGCAAGACTTACTTCCTCAAATGAAGATGAAACTTCTGATTATGAAATGTTGGGAAGTGATGTTGAAAATGAAGAAGATCTTCAAGTAGGCTATGATGCCTTATATAAGAAAGTAGTAAGATTGCAACAAAATTAAAAATTCAAAAGGATAAATTTGCGGATTTAAAATTAGAATTTGAAGAATCTGTTTTGGAGAAATCACATTTTTCTGATTGTTTTGAGAAAACCAAACTTGAACTCAATCTAAAAAATTATGAAATTGAAGATCTCAAAACTGAAAATAAAAATTTACTATTAGAAATTACTTCTCTAAAAAATTCTAAAGAGACTTGGATATATACCAAAGGTGACCTGAGACTTGAAAAGCTACCATCTGCGTCTCGTCGAAGTAACAACAAATCCGGTTTGGGATATACCAAGAATTGTTCAGAAAAATCTAAAGATACAGCTCCTATATTTGTTAAAGGTAAATCTTATCAAACTCTAAAGAAGAAACTACTAAGGAAATAAAGAAAATGAAAAAATCTCATCAAAAACCTTTTTATCCAAAAACTAAGTCCAACTATCAAAGAAAAAATTATAATCCATCTGTAACAGATAAGATAGTGGACTTACTTAAAGAGCTTTGGAAGTTCAACTCTAGAACTATGAGAGTAAGTGAGAATAAGAAAAAAAATATTGCTCTCAAACTAATCATGCCATTAGAGATCCTCCTAAACCCAAAACCGGTTCCAAAAAATAAGTGTCTTGTTAGCCACACAGCTTTCAAAGCTAATAGCCATTCAAGATGGTATCTGGACAGTGAATGCTCTACACATATGACAAGTGATAAGGCGATACTTTCAGACATCAATCACATTGATGGAGGTTCAGTAACATTTGGAGATAGCAGTAACTGCAAAATCAGCGGAAGAGGTAATGTAAAACTTCCCAATCCTCCTGTTTTTAAAGATGTTTTATATGTTGAAGGTTTGAAACACAATTTGTTAAGCATATCTCAAATCTGTGATAATAATCAGTGTCGAATTTTCTGATCACGGATGTGAAATACTTAATAATCAAGGTCATATAATATTAAATGGTCGAAGAACCTCTGAAAATTGCTATATCATTGATGAATCATGTTCCTCGAGTCACTCTTGCTATATGGTCCAAACAGACGAAACTAAATTATGGCATCAACGTCTTGGACATGTAAACTTTGAAGATCTATACAAACTTAGCAAGAGAGATCATCTTCGAGGCTTACCCAAGTTAAAAAAATTGGAAAAGAAAGTATGTGGTGCCTGTCAAATAGGCAAACAAATCAGGAGTAGGCACAGGAAGGTAAACTCCTTAACCACATCTAGACCCCACGAATTACTCCATATGGACCTTGTTGGACCAACCCAAACAGAGTAGAGGAGGTAAAAAATACTTTCTAGTTGTAGTTGATGACTATACTAGATATTCATGGGTTGCCTTCTTAAGAGAAAAGTCAAATGCTTTTGACGAAGTCAAAAAGTTATTTAAATGCATCTAGATGGAAAAAGAACTGCCTGTGAAAAAGATAAGTGATCATGGAACAAAATTTCAAAATAACAATTTTGAGAAGTTTTGTGATGACCATGGAATATTACATGAATTTTCTGCTCCTAAAACTCCTCACCAAAATGGTATAGCTGAAAGGAAAAACAGGGTTCTACAAGAAATGGGGACTATTATGCTTAATAATAAAAAATTAGCAAAACATTTATGGGCTGAAGCTATCAACACTGCTTGTTATATTATTAATTGATTATATGTAAGAGCAGGTTTAAATAAAACGGCTTATGAACTCTGGTTTAATAAAAATCCATCAATAAAATATTTTCATACTTTCGGAAGCAAATTCTTCATTTTACGAGATAGGGAACATCTGGGAAAATTTGAAGCAAAAAGTGATGAAGGTATTTTTCTAGGGTACGCTCTAAACAGTAGAGCATATCATGTCCTAAATAAAAGGACCGGAGTAATACAAGAATCCATAAATGTCGTAATTGATGATCAAACTATCACTCCAGCTAATAAACACGATGATGAGGTTATTATATTTAATCAATCAACACCTTCATCAAAATCAGATACAATTGATAATAGACTAGTCAAAAACCATCCGACTAATCAAATTCTTAGTAACCCTCACACTGGTGTTCAAACCAAAAGACAACTTGAAAACATTTGTAATCATGTATGCTTCACTTCACAGATAGAATCGTCAAATGTGAATGAAGCCTTAGCTGATGAAAATTGAATTTTAGCTATGCAAGACGAACTAAATCAATTTGTCAGAAATGATGTTCGGTATCTAGTTCCTAGACCATCTGAAAAACATGTGATTGGAACTAAATGGATATTTAAAAATAAATATGATGAATTTGGGAATATCTTAAGAAACAAAGCAAGATTAGTTGTACAAGGGTACACCCAAATTGAAGGAGTTGACTATGATGAAACTTTTGCTCCAGTCGCTCGTCTTGAATCCATCAGACTATTTATCTCCATTGCATGTCATAAAAACTTTAAAGTTTATCAAATGGATGTTAAAAGTGCCTTCTTAAATAGTGATTTAAATGAAGAGGTTTATGTAAAACACCCTAAAGGTTTCGAAGATCCTAAACTTCCTAACAATGTATACTGCCTTAAAAAGGCCCTGTATGGATTAAAACAAGCTCCTAGAGCCTGGTATGAAAAATTAACAAAATTTCTTCTTAGTCAAAATTTTAAAATGGGTAGTGTTGATAAAACTCTATTCATCAAGAGAATTAATGAAGAGCTGTTGATTGTTCAAATATATGTAGATGATATTATCTATGGATCAACAAATGCTAACCTTTCTTCTAAGTTTGCAGAGTCTATGAAATCAGAATTTGAGATGAGCATGGTGGGAGAACTGAACTATTTTCTTGGACTTCAAGTGAAACAACTTGAAGATGGAATTTTCATATCTCAAACCAAGTATACGATAAACTTAGTTAAGAAATTTGGGTTTGAGAATGGTAAAAACTTTGCTACTCCCATGGCTACAACACTCGAATTATCTAAAGATGACACAAGTAAAAGCATTGATCCTCATCTCTACCGTAGCATGATTGGTAGTCTCTTATATTTAAGAGCTAGCAGGCTTAATATCTCTTTCAGCGTAGGCGTATGTGCCAGATATCAATCTAACCCTAGGGAATCTCATCTGGCTGTAGTAAAAAGAATAATTAGATATGTTGCCAGTACTATTAATTTGGGTTTATGGTATCTTTATAATACGTCCTTACAAATTGCTGGATATACTGATGCTGATTGGGCAGGTAATGTGGATGATAGAAAATTCACAAGTGGTGGATGTTTTTACATCGGAAATTGTCTTGTCTCTTAGATGAGCAAGAAGCAAAACTCAGTATCATTATCCATTGCTGAAGCTGAATATATTGCAGCGGGAAATGCATGCACGCAATTTATGTGAATGAAAAGGATGTTAGCGGACTATGGTATTGATCAAGAAATAATGCATTTATACTGCGATAATACCAGTGCAATAAATATATCCAAAAATCCTATTCAACATTCTCTCACTAAACACATTGATATTCGATATCACCATATCAGAGAGTTGGTTGAAAGCAAGTTTGTTATACTTGAATATATTAATACCGAAAAACAACTTGCAAACATTCTGACAAAACCTCTTGATAGTGTCAGATTTTAATTTAAAAAACGATGTTGGTTTATGCAGTGTTTCTTAAATAATTATTCTATATTGCAATTTGTTGTTTTATATCTTTGCTTTAATAGAATAATATTTTTTTTCATGTCAATATTTTAAATTTATAAAAAAAAAATTCAGCCAACCCTGTGCTGATCGCCCGATTCGACCAGCCGAGAATGTACTCGGGCTAGTTGAACCGTCCGCAATTGAGATTTATTGGGGATTTTTTTTTTTCAAAACCCTCATTTCATTCTCATCTTTTTCGGTCAACCGGTGGTTCCTTCGGCCAACCCATCACTCTAGTATTCTTGTAAGTGAATATTTTTTTTAGTTTCCTTCTGTATTTAAGTTCCTTGTCATGCATCATTGTAGATTCCAACATCTTTCTTGAATTTAGAACTTTATTTTGTTGGTTTTTTTGGTAGAAATCTGATCTAGATCTTTTCCTTCCATTTGTTGGTATTTCTTTTGCAAAATCTAGTCATTTTCTATCATGGCATCTCGCTCTAAGCGTATTGTGCGAGGCCCTCAAGCCGGTTCTTCCTCTCAATCTGCTAATCGGGTTGTGCGCTCTATCCGTTTGCCGGAAAATGATCCAAAAAATGTGCAGGATTTTCGTACTCGTAATATTGTAATTGAGCGCACCGTTAATACAAATCATATTGCCCGATTTGGTCTTGTATAAATTCTATCCATAGTAGGATAGGATAAGATTTTTGCGTTGGGTGGTGCATCATATCGGTCTATCGTAAGAGGGATGTATGCATCCATACATACCGTGTCTTCAGAACAATTAACATTTTCCATTCAGTTTGTGGAAGACAGTTACTATTAACCCCTCCATCATATCATCAATTTTAGATATTGATAAGGTGGATGAGGGAATCTCTATTCCACCAATCTTTAAAGATATGTACCCAACGGAAAGAGATTCTCTCACTAGGGAGTTATGCGGTTTTAATGCAACCTGGCGTAACCATAACTTACTCCCCACCAGGGTATCCCAAATCGGTTACGTATCGGCCGTAACGGCCGATACATAACGGTAACAGTGGGACCCGTTACGCGATACGGGGTCGAAATGGCCGTTATGGACCCGTAACGGCTGTTACGGGCCTTGAAAAAAGAAAAAAAAAAAAAACCTTACCTTTTTTCCTTTCTTTTCTTCTTCTTCTTCTTCTTCTCTTTCTTCTTCTTCTTCTTCGGCAGATGCGGCTGCGGCCTCGGCCTGCTTCCTATTGTTGTTGTTCTTCTTCTTCTTCTTCTTCTCTCTCTCTCTCTCTCTCTCTCTCTCTCTCTCTCTCTCTTCTTTACCTCTTTTTTCTTTTCGGTTTACGAGCGCTGACACTCCTCGAGCTTCGAGTTGTATGAACAGTTCAAAGGAGATCAAAGTTATATGGGCTCCACAGTGATGTATTTATTACATCTACACCGTTCATCTATTTTCAGAGATCATTTTAGAGCACTACCCAAAAAATGAATTATATCCAGAGATCATCTGGATCACACCAAAAATAGCAGCGGAGATAATAATTTTCACCGTTAAACAATTTGTAGGGCCCACGGTAATGTTTATTTTCCATCCAATCTGATCAGACCCGAGTGGGCCCCACCATGATGTATATATTTCATCCATGTCATCCATCCATTTTGCCACATCATTTTAGGTCAGGATCCAAAAAATTAGTCATATCTAAATCTCAGGTGGACCACACCATAGGAAATAGTGGTTATAGAATGCTCACCATTAAAAATTTCTTAAGGTCCACTATAATGTTTATTTTCAATATAACCTATTAATTGGGTCACACTGACGTGAATGAAGGGAAAACATACATGTCAGCTTGATCTAAAACTTTTGTAGCCCCCAATAAATTTTTAATGGTGAACATTTAATTATTGTTGTTTCTTATGGTGCAGTCCACCTGAGATTTGGATGTGCCTCATTTTTGGGCTCATGCCCTAAAATTATTTGGCAAAATGGATGGACGGTATGGATATAACACATTCATCACGGGTGGGGGAAAAATTTCTTCAAGCCTCCTTAAGCTATTTGTGCTGTAATTCTTATTATTATTAGCTTATTCCATTCTCCTTCTCAGGGTTTGATTAAACTGTTTTGATAGAGTAATCCTTACTTTACCTTGAGAAAAGGGAGAATCGAATCTGTAGCAATAGAGTTTCATTTATTCATTGAAAATCTATTAGATTCTTTCATATTTTTTTTGGGTTGAACTCATACAACGGCTTCATCAATATCCTAAGAAGAAGATCGTTGCATTCATACTACAGCTACAACTTCGACTCACCTCGAAGATAAGTACTATCTTTTAAATTATTTCAATTTGAGTTTTTTTAAGATAGGTCGGAAATCTCAGCGGGTTTGTTTGTGGTGATTCCGTAAAATCACAAAGTGGGTTTGATTGTGATAGCCCGTGAAAATCACAATAACCATATAAAGTTGCTAACGTGAACCTGGAAACAAGGAGTCCCATATCGGTATCGGTTGGCGTAATGGTGCCCTCCGAAACCGATACGGATATGGGGGCGTAACGGCGATACGGGGGCGTAACGGCCCGTAACGGCACAAAATTTTTTTTTTGCCAAAAAAATATAGATTAAATCCGGAATATTCTAAGCATTCCAAATATGCATTCATTTATAAATTGGAACATGTTTATGGTGGTGTAACGGTCCACTCTTTGGTGAGAAGTTGTATCGGACTGTCTGATTAATTTTTTAACCAGGTAACTTGAATTTGACTACAAAATTCATATATTTAATTTTCTAAATATATAACTTATATACTTAACAACTTGATATCGTTTCTCCCAATAGTTCTTTAAAAAAATGAAATTAAATTCAGGTAGATGGCGTTGCCAATTTGGGGCTGACTTGGAGGACCAATCTATTCTCCAAATCAGCCTCAAATTCATGCCATTTATTGTCATTATCCCACTTATAAATTGGTGGACATTTATTGGATAGTGAATCATTAAAAAAAATAAAATCAAAAGGCGCTATTTAAAAAAATAAAAGTCCACAAATTAACAATTAAAACTATTCAAACAATTTGATTTTGGCATTGTGAGTTAGCAATTGCAGTCCATAATTTAATTGCCAAATTTTAAGTTAATATATGTCTCGTGTACAATTTTTTAAGGCTTGAATTAGGAGGGACTCAGATTGTAAAGTGCAGCACACGTGTCAAAGTTTTTTGGGCCCCACCCGTGATGAATGTGTTATATCCATCCCGTCCATCCATTTTGCCAAATAATTTTAGGGCATGAGCCCAAAAATGAGGCACATCCAAAGCTCAGGTGGATTGCACCATAAGAAACAACAATAATTAAACGTTCACCATTAAAAATTTATTGGGGGCTACAAAAGTTTTAGATCAAGCTGACATGTGTGTTTTCCCTTCATCCACATCAATGTGACCTAATTAATAGGTTAGATTGAAAATAAACATTACAGTGGACCTTAAGAAAATTTTAATGGTGAGCATTCTATAACCACTATTTCCTATGGTGTGGTCCACCTGAGATTTGGATATTACTAATTTTTTGGATCCTGACCTAAAATGATGTGGCAAAATGGATGGATGATATGGAAAAAATATATACATCATGGTGGGGCCCACTCGGGTCTGATCAGATTGGATGGAAAATAAACGTTACCATGCGCCCTACGAATTGTTTAACCGTGAAAATCATTATCTTCTCTGCTATTTTTGGTGTGGTCCAGATGATCTCTGGATATAATTCATTTTTTGGGTGGTGCTCTAAAATGATCTCTGAGAGTAGATGAACGATGTAAATGTAATAAATACATCACTGTGGAGCCCATATAACTTTGATCTCCTTTGAACCGTTCGTACAACTCGGAGCTCGAGGAGTGTCAACGCTCGTCTTTGTGTGACACGTACCTACAGCAGCTAGCTGCTACAAATTTAAAAAAAAAGGAGAGAGAAACCGAAAAGAAAAAAAGAGGGAAAGAAGAGAAGGAAAAAGAGGGAAAGGGCGAAAGAAGAGATTGAGAGAGAGAGAGAGAGAGAGAGAGAGAGAGAGAGAGAAGAAGAAGAAGAAGAAGAAGAAGAAGAAGAGGAAGAAGCCGCAGCCGCCCGAGAAGAAGAAGAATAACGGCCCCGTAATGGCCGTTACGGTCACAGAATTCCGTAACGGCCGTTTCGACCCCGTATCGCGTAACGGGTCCCACCGTTACGGTTACGTATCGGCCGTAACGGCCGATACGTAACCGATTTGGGATACCTTGCTTGGAAAACCTTGAAATAGTGAAAGCCAAAATTGCGAGGGTAGTAATTTTAGTAGTGAAGTAGGTTGCATTGAGGCACCGAACCACTATAGCTCTTTTGTGCATTGTTGTGATTGAATATTATTATGTGTTATTATTGTGATTTACTTGTTCTTTGCATTAGTTTGATATTTTGATTTCAAAGACTTCATGACATAATGTTGTCTTACCTAAATCTTTTAGGTGTAAGAGGTTGTCCTACAAACTATTTGATATCAAGAATTCAATACTTTGCAAAATTATATTCTATTGATTTATTATTCCGCATTATATCGAAATATTTGGCATTGTCCTATTCACCACCCCCCCTCCTAGGACATCTATATCTCATCCTTTCAGTTGCACTGCATGCTAATGCAGGAATTCATTTGATACGATGTCTCCTGGACTGTAAATCAAGCCAGGCTGGTTATCCAGCCGCCTCGTATATGACAACTAGAGGGTCCTTAAAAATTGGCCAATATCCACATCCAACGTACATGCATGGCCATCTTATGACCGGATTAGAATGATTTCTAGGTGACATAATACAATACATAATAGGAACCACCTATTGGAACATAAACCAGATTGGCATGCATGGGAGAGTAGGATTCAGATGGTTTCTCTGGCCAATAACAATAGTTCTTTTCCAAAAAGAAGAAATTTGGCACAGTCCATTATAGCAAGCTTTAGGTCACATTGTTCATAAAGAGGAGACGATGCTAAAACTTTAACTTTTGCCATATGTTGAACCAATTCTAGGTATCAATGAGGCATCAGCCGATATTATTCACATCACAGGTCAGCAATACGATATATTAAAGGAATACAAAAAATACATTGTATGGATGATATCATCGTTTAAGCATGCTGATATAGAGCGATGCTCAATTCATTGTGAATATCGCGAAGGCAAGGCGGGAAGCTCCAATAGCCATTGAGAATTTGAGATAGTTTCTAGAGTAAATAAACACAAAAGCACTTTGAAATAGAGTAGTCCATGATAACATGGATGCACTTTGAAATAGACAATAGTCCATGATGGGGAAACAAAGACAACACAATAGCATGTTTCCATAAATGCCTTTTCACAGTAATGGCATCCACATTAAAGTAAGTTAATAACTGGGGAAATGAGTACCTTCAGCCATCTCCATGCACTTTCACGGCCCTCCCTACTTATTCCTGCAAGTCCATGAACTACATCTTGACTTCGGACCTGAAATCATTTACAAGTACCTTCACTAAGGAAATTCACGGGAGATTACTGGGAGCATGCTTATGGCTTGATAGGGAAACAAACTGACATACCTCAGAGGACAACAAAAAGTTCAGAGCTTCGAGGACAATATCTGGATCGGGACAAGATGCCAGTGAACCTAGAAAGCATGGTATGAGAGATTATCCCAAAGAAGTAAAATGGACCCAAGCAATTTCCTTAAAATTCATAGAGGTCTTGAGTCTTGACATACTTAGAATGCGCACTTTCTCTTGGCTTAGATCAGTCTCTCTATAAACTTTTAGAAGAGATTCATATCCAGATCTGTTCGATGTTGTGACGGTCTGCATTACAGCAACATATGCCGCCTACAAATACATTGGACAATGACATCAACAGGCACATGCAAATGGAATGATATAAAGATTGAATCTATGTATTTCAATTTAACCAACCTTTCTTGTGTCAGGAGGGAGCTGTGATGTATTTCTGTCATCTACAAATGTGTAAAACCGTCTCACTGCTTCAGTTAGTGTTATGTCATGCCCAAACAGGGCAAGTGCAGTTAAGAGCTCCCCTCTCAACAATGCATCCAAGTGGCTCTCACCAGAATTGGGTTGCCAACCTAACTTCCTGCACAGAAAGTCCATCAAGAAACATTTCTAGGATGGAAACTATACAGCATAAACAAAGGGATTTAATGCTGCAAAATTCACAGCAATTACTAATAGGAACCAAGTTAAAACAATGCACCCTTGTTCTAAAATACATTAGGAGGTATTATCAGTAAAAAATAATACTTTAGGAGGTACTGATTGGATAAAAAGGAAACAGTCAAGTATGCGAATATGCTATCATACATTTATAAGATACCTCATTCAGGCTTCTTCCAGGTTTGGTATCATTTGGATAAAGAAATCATTATAAAGTGAATAACAACACCTTTTTATTACTTGTTTTTGACGGAACTACTGCAGACCCATCTTTCTAGAGTGTAGCAGAAATAGTTAAGGTAATCTCTGACAAGGATTTGTTGCTCAGTTCACCTTCCATTTTTCTCCATCAGTTAGATGAGCTGGTAGAAGGGTTTCCTTTTCCATTTTCCCCCATTTTGTTTGCTCTATTTTTCAGTGGTCAGAAGAACCTGAGGAAGAAGATTTTTGAGGTGGAGGAAGTTTTTCTAGTTTTTGATCTTAAACTTGTCACTCAGCATCTTGATTCAACCATAGTGTTAACTGTTACCAGCAGAAAATCATGTTTAAGGATGCCCATATTGAAGCACAATGCAGATGGGTGACCAATATTTCTCAACAGTGTTAATATTCCTCTGGGATTACAAAAAGAGTAGCGAATGTGTTCAATTTGTTCATATCCCTGAAGTTGGCATCATTTGTTGTTTAACTGAGATAGTTGTTGTCAATGTGTTTTCTACAACGACAAGCAAGATCATTGCCAATATCTTTCTGAGATTGTCCCTCGTTTCCTGGAAGTTCACATGATTAAGGCTTTAGTTGCATGAACCGTGAAGAGAAGCAGCAACAGATTCAGGTGTGGGAGCGAGAAAGTGCCTGTTTCAATGTGTAAGCAAGCAAATACAACCAGGAAGCAGAAGAAGGATCACGAAAAGAAGTCCGGAGAAGAAGCAACACTAGTTAGAAGGATTCCACAACTAATTCAGGCTTCAGGTTTCAGATTCTGCATTTGGTGTTCAGTTTGGTGCTTACTGTTTTGGAATAGGGATTTCGGGTAATCCAAGAGGAATTGGGAGATTGTTAAGGCTATGATGAGAATTTTATTAGAAAAAGAAGTCTGATTACAACTGGGGAAGAAAATCTCCAATCAAAAGGGCTTGGGGGCTAGCACCAATTGACCGTACATGTAGCATGGGAATGTTTTAAATATCAACAATATCAGCCGATATATCCCATGATATATCTTGTATCCCACCTGTGCGATACGAAATGCACAGGTAGTGTCGATATATCCCAAATGTTCGACCAGTGAGCATTTTCAAATTTCGATCCTTTTTTTTTGTTGAAATTATGTTAAATCAGTGTCAAATGGTTATAAATCCATTGGTTGAGGTTCTTCATGTTTTGCATGAAAAATCATGGAGTTGGAGCTTTGATTTCAATATCCATTGGTTCTTCATGTTCTCAATTTTTATTTTTTATTTTTTTTTTATTTTTTTTTATAATATTAAATTTCCTTCAATTAGCTGTCAATTGAGAGTCCGAGACTAAGTTTGAAGTATGTAGGAGTATTTGATGAAATGATCATCACATACACTTTAATTTCAAATTTTGAGTGTAGGTGGTCCAATTTGGAAAAAATTGGAGAATTTTCGAATTTTCCCCAATTTCCCCAAATTGCTTGCAATGTTGCACTCCAAACATGAAATCAAGTATGCATGAGGGCTGATCTACTGATTTGTTAAGTCCTTGTCAATTTTCGGAAAATAAAAATCATTTTAATTAAATATTAATAAAAAATATTATTTTTTTTTCAAAATTTCCCGTCAGCCAACTGTCAATTTGAGACTAATTTCGAAGTATTTAGGAGTGTTTGATGAAATGATCATCACATACACTCTAAATGTTATGCATTCAATTTGACTATAATTGTATTAGTTCAGTCAAACAGTGCGTAGCTTAGGACCCTATACAAAGGAAACCTATTATGTGCACTTCTTTTTTGAGATGTTATGATTCAAAAGTGTGTATTAAAGTCTTTTTTTAACAATCCTTGAAGTTTCATCGAAAAATTCAACCATGTTCCAATGTTTTCCCCATGTTTCCCAACAAGTGCGATAAAGTACCCGATACAAACAATATATCCCGTGCAATAACCGATACGTATCTGTATCCCAAGGATGTGATACGTAACACGATACCAATATTTTGAACATTGGGCATGGCATTCCCTTTGAGTCTATTGTGGGTAACGGCTCACTCCCCTAGGCTCCTTTCTTCTTCCACATTCAACATCTAAGGTATCAGAGTGATCTCATCCAAGAACTCTCTCTCTCTCTCTCTCTCTCTCTCTCTCTCTCTCTCTCTCTTTTCTTTTATGTTTTCGTTGTTGAAACCAGATCTTCCAAAGCTGGTTTCCTTTTAGGAGATCTCAGTGTTTCCTTGGGTATGCAGAAATCATGTTGGTTGTCATCATTGGAAGAAGTATTACTGTCGCGAGCATGGTCCAGTTGATTCAAAGTGCTCTGCTAGAATTACTGGTGCAGGAGCAGGTGTGTCGTATAGCTAAAGTGTGATGACCACACGATTGCAGTTGGTCAGCCTATTCACAGCTTGTTTCAATAGTCAAGTAATTAGAGCTGTCACCAGCAGCCCCATTTTCGATTGAGGTATTTCTGTTAGCTTGTTAACAGCAGCCCATTTTTTGATTGAGGTGTCTGTGGCAGCTCGTTGACAGCATGTTATCAACTGGAAGTATATCTGGCTACTTAGCCTGCTTTTTATTGGAAGTGTTTCTTGCAGCCATTGACGGCCTGTTTTCAATTGGAGGTATTTTTTTAGCAGCCCGTTGGCAGCACTTTTTGATTTGAGCTGTTACTGGTCACTCATTTTCAACATAAGTTGCATGTTTTCATTATCGGATTGATTTATATGTTATTATAGAGGAAAAAGCCGACAGTAAGGTTATGGTGTTCAACCCATCAGATTTTCCTCGGGTCCAGATGACTTCAGTCAAATTAAATGGACGCAACCATCAACGATGGTCAATCTGTGCCACTTTGCCTAACTGCGAATGAGAAAGTAAAGCATTACTTCAGATAAACCGCAGGAAAGCTCTAGTAATTATGCTAAGGGGCTGTTGGGGTGAGGGATTTTGGGCAAGGATTTGTGAAATCTCACCTGATTTGTTTTTTTTGTGGGAAATTTGTTCAATCCTTGGATTTCAAATCTCTCTTGATTGTTTTTCGTTGCTGATTTGTTGAATCCATGGATTTCCCAAATCCTCACCCCCATAAATCCATGGATCAGGAGCAAGACCAAATCCCCAGAAAAACTAAGTACTCCACAAATCAACAATGAGAGACCTGCTTAAAAGAAATAAAAGTTATTCCATTTCAATACATGCTCTGATATTGCAATAAGTGCTCTCAAATACATGGATTTTGTAGCTTGATTCTCAAACAGTGGACCTTAGGATTTGCCAAACCCAAATCAATGCAAATCCATGAAGTTGACAAGTTTGTGGATTTATCAAATCCATCGTCTCAGTTCCCCAATCCCAAACATGGCCTGAGTAAATTCTGGAAAGTGCACAGATTATGACCTGATTGTTGAATGGTATGGAACTTTTTTTTTGAAAGGTAACTCTACAAGGGATTGAACCCTGGATCACTCACACACTACTCTTTCTCTACCAGCTCATCTAGCAAGCAGGAGACCATCTAACTAGCAGGAGTGTGTGTGTGGGACCTTAGCAACTAATTTTGTGTTTTTGGACACCACAAGGAGATTCAGGTTGGAGTGAAATCTATTCTTCATATACGAATATCTCATGTACTTACAAGTCGTTTCAGGAGATAACTGCATTACATGAGGATATGAATCTTGGAAAATATTATGCTGGAGAGAGAAGTATGTGTGTTGAGTTAAATGTTTATCAACGCCTAATTATTGAATTGGAGAAACAGGGCAGCAATACGAAGAGTTTCGGGCTCCTAAATTTTTAAGTGGTCTTAATTTCGACTATGAACCCATTGGAGCTCAGATCTTGGGGGGGGGGGGGGATCAAGTGCACACGCACCCACAACAGGTGGCCCTTGGGGCTGTCTCTACTATTGGTGGAGGTGACTGACAGGTCTTCTCTTGTTACCTCTGTTGGCAAAGGTGATAACAATCATGGAGGATGCTGTGTCATGCTGGTGGCCATGAGTCAGAGGGAGGCCGTGGACACTGGAAGTGCATGCGTTGTGGTTTCGATAATCAGTGTTTAAACTAGGGATATAATCGGTAAAACATCATGGGCTAACCAGCCACATGTCTCTGCAAGAAGTAATGATGTTCGATCTGTTGGATCTATCTCCTCTCAACTTCCGCAAAGTACTAATTGTGATTGGGTTGCTCTCATCCATAATGAATACTTTTAAGTTATTGAAGGACAAACAGACTTCCTACAATGATCCTTCCCCTCCCTTTGCCGCCTCATTTGTGAACACCGGTACAATTTGTCTTCCTTCCAAACAGTCAGCTCCATGGATCATTAACTCAAGAGCATCTAATCATATAACTAGACATTCCTGTCCATGTTATGTTCTTAACAAATCAATTTAGAATGCAGTTGCCCAAGTTCATGGTACCATATAAAAATACATGGACTGGGTACTACTCGTCCCAGCTCCTCTATATCATTGTCATCGGTTTTGTATGTTCTTCAGCTTCCACTTAGCCTAATGTTTATCTATTAGTAAAGCACAACCACTGAGTTATTATATTACATTTTAATTTTATCCCTCCTATTGTGTGCTTTAGGGTCGAAATCCAGAGAAGTAAATTGGTTGCGGACGTGTTCGGTGGACTACATTATCCAAATCGAGGACCAAGTAAGAGTTGCCTCACATGCAAGTCGTTAATGGTTATGGGAATGGGCCTACGACCCACTTGTTGCTTAGTGTTTTTAGTCTTGGGATATGTTGGACATAATGTTCATTGTATCGGGCGCATTTTCGTCATATTTGCTTTTTATTACTTAAATATAAGAGAAAGGGGGTGGGAACATGATACCCTAACCCATATTTTCTTCTTTCTTCTTTCTTTCTTCTCTTTTTGATCTATAGAAGGTTCCATAGATCTTCTAGGGTGATGCAAATCTTACTTCATGTCATTTGATCAATAGGATGCCTTCATCAATTTTAGATGCAAACACCATTCTCTATATTGTTTCATGATCTACCAGCTTTTCTTATTCCTCTCAAAGTATTTAGTTGTACTTGCTTTGCTAATATATTTGGTTCAAGTTGAGATAAACTCTTGCCTTGTTCTACTAAGTATATATATATTTTTTACATTCTCATACTCAAAAGGGTTATCGGTGCTATTCCCTCACTCTTAAGAAGCATTTCAAGACTGTTGATGTAACCTTCTTTGAATGTGTTCCATTCTACATTAAGGATGGGCATATTGTTGAAACCACATCTATGAAAGCTCTCTTGCCAAAGGTATTTCCTTGATAATTTAATGTTGAGATGCCACCATTACCTCAGAAGTATTTCACACCGAGTAATTACAAAAAAAAGGTAAAAATTGTAAACCCAAGAATTTGGAGAACTTTCCTTGAGTATTTTCTATATTGCTTCAACCCAAAAGTGGGTTTAAATAACCATTCTACAAGACTATACAAGGAAGCTTATTTAGAGCTTCTCCATACATAGTATATTACAACTAATGATAACCCATGACAACTCATATACACAATATTCTCACAAAAAGACCAGGCATTACATATTATTCCTATTGCTCACATAGTCGGCTACTGCACCTACTGAGGTTCTTAGTTCTTTTTAAGTCTACTATGGTTGTTGATGATATTCCTATCGTGGTGTAGAAAGGTAAACGTTCTTGCATTACTCATCGTATTTCCAACTTTGTCACCTTTTACCCGTTTGTTCACAAGTTATCACAAGTTTGCCCTCACCTTGTCTACTGTATCCATTCCTAAGTCAATCCAGGAGGCATTGTCAACATAGTCGGCTATTGCACCTACTGAGGTTCTTAGTTCTTTTGAGTCTACTAAGGTTGTTGATGATATTCCTATCGTGGTGTAGAAAGGTAAAAGTTCTTGCATTACTCATCGTATTTCCAACTTTGTCACCTTTTACCCATTTGTTCACAAGTTATCACAAGTTTGCCCTCACCTTGTCTACTGTATCCATTCCTAAGTCAATCTAGGAGGCATTGTCAAATAAAAATTGAAAACGAGCTATGGATGAAGAGGTGGAAACCATGTACTCCCATGATACTTGGAAGTTGACTGATCTCTCTTCAGGTAAGACTCCAGTCAGGTTTATATGGGTCTACACAATTAACTTACCATCTGATGGGTGAATTGATTGTTACAAAGCCAGGTTGTCACTAAGGGATACACTAAGGTTTATAGAGTAGATTATCTGGATACATTTTCCCTAGTGGCAAATCATAATTCGGTTCAAGCTATTATATCACTATTTGCAAATAATGATTGGCCTCTCTTTTAACTGGATGTGAAGAACGCGTTCCTGCATGGAGACTTAAATGAACAAGTCTACATGGAGCAACCTACTAGGCATGTTGCTCAGGAGGAGTTATTTAAACTATGCAGGTTAAACAAGTCTACATATGGATTGAAGCAATCACCAAGGGCTTGGTTTGAAAAGTTCAACAGTGCGGTTGTATCTTTTGGATTAAAAAGAAGTAAAGTAGATCACTCAATATTCTCAAAGCACTCAACCTCTGGCTATATACTATTAGTTGTATTTGTCAATAACATTATAATGACTAATGATGACTTGGAGGGTGTTGAAAAGCTGAAGGCATATCTTCAAACTTAGTTTCAAATCAAAGATCTTAGTCTTCTTTAATATTTTTAAGCATTGAGGTGGCAAGATCGAAAGTTTGAATAAATCTATGTCAGAGAAAATATACTTGTAACCTGTTAAGAGAGACATGTTGGGTGTCAAACTGGTTAATACACTAATAGATCCTTATCTCAAACTAGAAGTTGATGGAGAATTATTAGAAGTCCCTAGTATGTACAAGAAACTTGTTGGCATGTGGATGGAGGGCAGGCTTCGCTCGAGTGCAACTACTATCAGCGGGGTAGATTTATGGGTGAAAATGACTCTTTCGGATGGGAGGAACTCCCCTAAACTCCCCACATTCCAGGATGGATCAGGCCGTTAGTGGGGTGGTCCAAACTAAATGTTGACGGGTCTGCACGCGGCAAACCAGGGCCGTCTGGCGGGGGTGGGTTATGCACGGACGTAGATGGCAATTTGTGTTTTGCGTTCACAGCTGGTTTTGGTGTGGGCTCGAGCAACAAAGCAGAGCTAAGGGTGATCTGGCAAGGCCTGTTCTTTTTCCTGGCCCAGGGCCTGTATAGAGTGGAGGTTGAATCTGACTTCAGGTTTGTGATTAGTCTCCTCAATGGGGACTCGACCCTGAGTTGGGCTTGGAAATATTGGCTTAGAAGGATTGATGCCCTTAGGAGCTAGGGGGCGTTCAAGTTTCGGCATATCCCAAGGGAGGAAAATGGCCCTGCTGACGTGCTGGCCCGCCTGGGCAGCTCCTCCCAGGAATCATTGTTCTTTAGGAATTCAGCTGACCTTCCACACCTGATTAGAGGCCTGGTCATGTTAGATAAAACTGGTCTGGGGTCAATTAAAAAATCGTGTAAAGGGCCTCCTATGTAGAGGGCTTCCATAGGATTGGCGCCCATCCGTGTCTTTTTGTTGGATGGTTGCCCGAATGTCGGTTCGGTCCATGTATAGCTATCTTTCTTGAATGAATGGATTGTTTGGGTTTAAAAAAAAAAAAACTTGTTGGCAAACTCATCTATTTGACCATCACTAGGCTTGATACTGCCTTTTCAGTCAATGTGGTGAGTCAGTTCCTGCAAAGTCCGAATACACCACGCCTAGCAATATTTATGAGAATCCTCAAGTATTGAAATGTTTCCTTGGGAAGGGTATCCTATATAGAGTTCATAGTCATCTTCATATAGCCAATTATTCAGATGCGGAGTATGCAGGGTCGAGACATGACAGAAGGTCAACTACGGTTATTGCACCTTCCTAGGCAGTAGTAATGTGTCACTTGGAAAAGTAAGAAACGGCATGTGGTTGCCAAGTCAAGTGTTGAAGTTGAATATAGGTCAATGGCACATATGACTTGCAAACTTATATGGTTGAAATCTCTTCTCGAAGAATTGGGATACGAAGTTCAGATTCCAACGTTCTTACATTACGACAATCAAGCCGCGATACATATTACCAATAACCCCATGTTTCATGAGATAACGAAGCATATAAAAGTTGATTGCCACTTCATTCGAGACAAGATATTTCAAGGACGGATCCACATACTTTATATTTCACCTCATGATCAAATCGCAGATTTATTCACCAAGGCTCTTGGAAAATATCAGTTCGACAAACTTGTTTCCAAGCTGGGCTTGTATGACATCTACATTCCAACTTGAGGGGGAGTGTTAATGGTTATGTGTAAGGCCTACGGCCCACGTGTTGCTTAGTGTTTCTAGTTTGGGGATATGCTAGACATAATGTTTATTGTATCAAGGGCATTTTCATCCTATTTTCTTTTTATTACTTAAATATAAGAAAAGGAGGTGGGAACATGAAACCCTAACCAATCCTTCTTCTCTCATATGTTGTTCTCTCTTTCTTTCTTCTCTTTTTGATCTCTATGCAAATATACACAAGTATTTGCCCCTATCAGTAGCATGGTTGGCTAGGTAGCTTGTCATTAAATAATCTGAAGAGATCTTCCATTGTTGTCCCATCCTTGAATGAAGCCTATGCAAGAATTCAAAGGGGGTCTCTTGGGCCATCTCTACCAGTGGTGACAAGAATCATGGAGTATGTTGTGGTTGTGCTTGTGGCTTTGAGACAAGGTGAGGCGGTGGACTGTGGAAGTGCCCACATTGAGGTTTCAAACTTTCAATAATCATATTGTTTAAACTTGTCGTGATAAACCATCATGGGCCAACCATGCATATATCTCTAAAGAAGCAATGAACAATGTTTGATTGTGGTCCTATTATCAAACAACCATTTACTCCAAAAGCTTAAGCTGTCAGAGTGTGGTGTATCAATGTATATTAAGGGACCTTATCACTTCAACACCCCCCGGCACGTGCGGGGTGGGAACTCCGCATGGGAACATACTGACAAGGGTGGAGGGACAATCACACCATAAATAGGCCGGGCTTGATTTCCCGGTCCTTGGGCCGGACCTGATTTTCCAGACCCCCCGTGGGAGAATAATATATTAGTGAGGCATATTTGCTACTCTCGAGATTCGAACATAGGACCTTCCGCTTTGATACCATATCAAACAACCATTTACTCCAAAAGCTTAAGCTGTTAGAGTGTGGAGTATCATTGTATATCAAGGGACTGTATCACTTCAACACCTATCTCCTCTCAATAGTCACAAAGTACTAATGGTGACTCGGTTACTCTCACTTGTAATGGATACTTTTTAAGTTATTAAAAGGCAAGTAGACTTCCAAAGAATGCTCCTTCCTCTTCCTCTGCTGCCACATCCGTGAACACAGGTTTATAGTTCGTCCTGCTTTCCAATAGCTAGCACTGTGGATAATTGACTAGGGAGCATTTACTCATGTGGCTCAAGGTTCTCGTGTTTCCTGTTCTTAACAAATCAATTTTGAATGCTTCTATTACCATAGTCGATGCATAATTCTTGTGAATCAGGATGGATGGAGTTCTTGAAGAATTAGAATCTTCGCATTCAAATCTTATAGACATATACTTCCACAATCTTAGTGCCATTGGCACAATTTCAAGTGTGTAGTACCAAGAGAAGAACCAAACACATAAACAGTGATTAGCACTTCTCTTGTAAGGTTGATATGAAGCGTGTCTAAGTTTTTACTCAAAGTGAATAGAAGTGCACGTCTATTAACTTAATATCTATTGAGAGGTACAACAGTACAAATTCCTCTAGTGCTCAACTCAGCTTGCAACCCAGGAAAAGAGGGTTTCCTAACAAAAAACTAGGAACAGTCAACTTTCTTAGAGTGCATATTTAACCTAGAAGGTGAAGAAAGGCATTGATGGCATTTTTATGCACTGGCATTTCTACATCCTTGTTCAGTTTCGGAGTTTACAGTATACATAACTATGTTTATGTTGCTTTTAATCGACATTTTTTCATGGGTCATCTATTAATGAGTTTACTTGGCAATGATAATGTCACAGCCAGTCACATTTTTTCACAGGTCACCTATCCATTTATTAACATCATACAGCTGGTTTTTAGCCTTCTAAAAGATTCATATTTCCTTAAAATTCTACAAGGTGATGGCATTAGGTCTCAACCTTTCTAGCATTAGATCACAAAAATATATAATTATCTTATATTGGATCCACAAAGCTAATCTCCATCCATTTCGAATCACCGATTTGATTCTTCATGTTCACATGTATGCGATCCAACAGACACTACTTTCAAACCTAGAAAAGGCTATGGTAGCAAGCATGCATAGCTTCCCAATAATGAGAAGAAACCATAGAATTCAATTCAATAAGGCCAGCGCTCAAATGGCAGAACAATATGAAAATAGAGCAACTCTACATTTCATGTTAGTGATTGAAAAGAGTGTCATATGGTCATCAATTGAATCAAAATTACGCTGAATCATTGAGAATAATCTCAAACACTTACCCTGCAGGAAACTGGAGAAGATTGATGAAAAACTGTTTGATGTCACCTGATGATTCAGGAGTGGCATCGGCTGCAATATTTGCAATTTCGCTACATATCTGTGGAGCAGGTAAATCAGAAACACGACACTCAAAAGGAAAGACTCAAAGAACACAAAAAACTATATGGGTTGAAACATTACAGTAATCAAGCATGACAGAACGGTATAATCCAGCTCCTCTCTATAAGCATCCATCAAAGAAAGCAAAGAAGAGAATGTCTGCTTACAAGCCATGCACAGGGCATACGAATCATCCAAAATGCCTGAAATTGGGAACATTATGAATGCAAGTTAACCTGACCAGTAAAAGAAAAAAGCGAAAAAATAAAAAATAAAAAATGATGGTGAACACAGGCATATTACCAAATTTATCTGTTGCAGACAAACATCTGGCCTCGATCGCATATCTAAGTCCGGCTGTAAGCTGATCATCATATTTCACCCGATAGAAACCTGTCTGGTCAACATTAATTTTATACCAAAAACATTCTGGAATTTTCTCATCCCCTTCCCCTTGGTTCCATTCTTCTGTCAAAATTTCATTGGAAGAACCCACAAGCTCCGATATCTCTAACCTGTCAGATTTAGTTTGCAAAAGGAAATTCTTGCGGGTAACATATGAACCACCACATAGTGTAATGGGAACAATCCACTGTCCATCCCCAAGGAGTCCACTTGACAGGAATTGTGACTGCAATCAATAAAACTAATTTAGAAGGAAAAAAAATGCAAAGAAAAAGGAGATGCAATAAAATTGCCTGAAACCACACAAAGAATCATTATGCATATTGAACAAGACACTTCCATGTTTATGCAGGCTAAACAACTGCTGAAAAATGCAGAGGAAAACATTGTGCTAGAATAATCACATAAACATGCTGTCAGCAACATCATCTTTCAAAAAGTTTCTTTTTTAAGAAAGAAATAATGAAAAATGTTTTCGGCATCATAGTATTATTTATGGGAGGCATTATAAGCACAATTAATGAGGTATCATCCAATCGAAACAATAAGGTGATGGACGGTGGATAAATGCTTTCCATCTTTTTGTTTCTCTTGTTATGTTTATTGATCTTTCTGTTAGCCTGGGTGTTTTCTGAAGAAAATGAAGACCACTTTGATGTACTTTACAGTAGGACCTGTTTAGACGCACTTGTTTGAAAAGGGGTCTCACACCTACTTTTTAGGCAAGTTGACGAGAACCAATCTCCTTCATCGAGTCAGCGTTTTAATGCCTAATTTGTCGAGCAGGATAGTGAAATGGGGTTTGCAAAGTGCATCCAAGCAAACATCAAAAACCACGGTTTGGCTCAAAAGGGGGTTTATGCCTCAAAAGCCCCTTTGGAGGGCACATCTAAAAGGGTCCCAAATATGTTATCAGTGTCTCTATGATACCCGATGATAGTATATGCTAACATATCATGTCAAGACACTATAACATGATACCGGTACTGGATACCGTAGGATACTTGTCAGAAATGTTTTACCAAAACCCTATCATATTAGGCAAAAGACACCTCCTTTGTTGGTAAATCAAAGCGACCTTTACATCTCCAGCTTGTTTGCTGAATTTAAAATGTTGTTTGGCAAGATAGACCCGGCCCATTGGTCCTCACCATTAAAGGTTCAAAACAAGCCACAGCTTGAGTCTGTACTCCAATCAAACCATCATATGAAGTTAGTCCCATCATGGACTTCTTAAATTATCACCACTAGTAATGTCGTTTGTTCATATTTATCAACATTTGTAATCCTTCCTAGATCTCCTCAGCACTCAAGTGTGTCATTCCATGATTTCCCATGAAGTGTCATCTCTCCATCATCTTTGTAAACACTTATTACAGCATTCCCTCCACTATGACCATAGAGTGCTTTTGTGCCTCTGTTTTCTTTTTGTGAAGAATGAAGAAAACAAGGGAAGAGCTTCTCCTTCAGTTCCGATTTCTGACGTATGTGGTGTGTCAAATATATCAAAATCTAATAAGGAGAGACCCTAAATATGCATCAGACAAAATTAGGCCTATGAAAGAGCTCAGCTATCAAATTATTAGATCCTTCTACTTTGCAATTAATCCAAAAGATCATAATCGAGAAATACATCTGGAAGATACATATTTATAAAATTGGAAGCTTACATGGGATCCAATCCTGTGAGACCGCCAAAGGTGATGCAGTCTAATACAAAAGCTGAACACGGGAAGTGCTTCAAAAAGAAGCCGCAAAGGAATAGAGATGATGTCAAGATGATCCATAAGAAAGGCCCAAAGATGATCAATTGCTCATGTAACTTTTCACAATTGAAGAGATTGCTGCATCTAAGTTAGCTATTACATCAGCAAACTAAGAGATTGCTGCATCTGAGTGAGCTATTACGTCTGCAAACTTTGTTATCAAGTTTTAAAAATCTCTTTTCTGATCTCGTAGAGTTGCCTCCACATAGATCCCATGATCACCAAATCTTACCCAACAAGTAGTCCCATTAGAGATAAACTGATGGAGAGCCAATTGAGATAGTCTGGGTATATGCTAGGAAGAATGGAATGGTTCCAGTAAGTACAGGGAACTTCACTAGAACGGAAGCACATGAAAGGAGAAAGAGAGGAAAGCTGATGAGGACATTATGTCACGTACACCCTTACATACGTATCAAAGGAAGTGGCGAGCCAGACCGATTTCCCCATGGCTAGGCGAGTACCCGTGATCGAGCTGAAGACCCCATGTGCATGTGCAAGCATCTAGAAGACCCCACACTGGGAAGATGCACATGGGCTGCTTTATGGAGTGATCCAGACCGTTGGATTGGAGGGATGTAACGATCGGGCCATTGGATCGCATGAATCACATGATCGGGCCGTTGATCATCCACATCAGTTTCAGACTTTATCATATTTTAGGATTTATTTTTATTCATTTATATTTGGACACATTATGAATGTTTTGGTTGATTTTATTTAGACTAGGGTTATTTTCGTTAAGATCCACAAGACAGAGGGGTTATTGTAATTTTTGAAACTTCTTGGATCTATAAAAAAAGAGGGGCGTGTGACCTCTCTCCCATTGGATTTTATGATTAAAAAAAGAAAAGAGAAAAGCTCTTCCTTTCTTCTTCCATCTTCATGCGATTTACTTCCATGCGATTTGGAAGGAAGATTGGAGCGAGGCTAATCTTCATCAACGAAGGTGCGATGTCTCCATCTATCCCAACACCATCTTCTCTTTTATAACTCATCCAGGTATTTTCTTCAAGTTCTTCATTCTTCCCATCCCAAATCTTCATCTTCTCCCAAACCCAACTTTCCCATACCCATCAACAATCTAAACCCTAACCGGCCTAAACTCATCCTCCTGTGCCACACGTGTGACCGTACGACCACACGTATGAATTCCACCTGCCCCTTTTGGTTTCCCACCATCATTATATCAAAACTCCTTTCTTCCATCCCCGAAACCCTAACCCTAAACCTAAAATTCCTAATTTTCCTACTTTCCCAAATTACTCAAACCTTAATTTTCACCCTATGTTGTATTATGTTTTCTATTTTGAAATAGACTATACCCTATGCTAATTGGATGTCCCTACATCCATTAGATGCTAGTTTCTTTTTATTTAATGATCTTGTGTTATGATGTTGGTAGCTTAGGTCAGGACTATGCATGATTTTCTTTTGATTTTCATAATACTTGTGATGATTATAGCGATATTTGTGTTTTTTTGTTAAATATCTTAATTCGGCTATTTGATCTCACATATTACTTAGTTCATGCATCGGTCCTGCATCAAAAGCCTAAGAGGATTTGGATGGAAGTCATAAGAAGGGATATGACAGCTTTCTCACTTACAGAAGACAAAACCTTAGTATGGAACTTTTGGAAATTTTGAATTTGTAAAGCTAACCCAAAATAGCTAGAACAATGCTATGCTAATAATGATGACAGAAGAGATCAAAAATAGAAGACACTAGTTGGAGTTCGTGATTGCTTAAGTGCTGTTTCAACAAACCACCTACTCCATTTTATCCCATTCTCACCTGTGTCATTGTCTCTGTCCAGCTCCAAGGAGGAAACCCTCACGAAACAAATGAACAGATCGAAGCATCTGACCATACAGGGATTATCAACCAATCCAAATGCCAACAACTGCAGCACAATAAAAGGTGCCCCCAATCCACAAATTCAGTCTACTTGCACCTGTTTGGCAAGGGTATCGGCCTCAATGTTAGCATCTCTAGGAATGGAGGCAAAAGAGATCAGAAGGAAGATCACTAACCTCTTCAATCATGTTTGCCGATCTCTAGGGATATGAAAATACAATCCTCCTCTCCCACAAAATTGCATTCAAGGAAACTCCTTCGATGGACATTGGGAAAAGATTATTCTGAGTAATCAGCTTTAGCATCTGCAGCAGAGCTGCTGCCCCTGCCCAATTTGACTCTGAAATCCCAACTGGCCCCGAAAACTAAATCACCATTCATCTGATATTATCTTGAACCAGTTCGCCCATCCAGGCCAGTCCATGGTTCCCAAATGAGTAGCTGTCGAAGTTAGCTTTATTAGCCATGCTATGGGGGTATCCAAGATGCGACCATCTTTCTATTGTGCAGGCCATAGCAGAGAATTTCCTCCTAATTTCCAAACGATGGAACAGAGGAGGAGAACCCACTAAACTTAGGGTCAACGTCGGCCCAGTTAAGCACCTGCCTAATAAACTTGTTCAGCACTTGATTCCCATTGCAAGCCTTATCTTCACATATACTTGTATTTCTTTCCAAATTCCAACCATATGAGCCACATCACAGCAGGGGCAGACATGCTCCACAACAACTGACCAAGGGGGTCCCTTGATGATGCAACCCAGCTGCCCATAAAGTCATGCACAGAGTGAGGGAAAACCCAATTAATGTTAAATTTGGTGAGGATAGAGCTCTTTACTCCTGCCACAAAGGGGCAGTGCACTAGCAGATGATCACAAATTCTTCACAGGAACAACATTGTAGGAAGTGGTTTGGCAAGGCTCACCCCCTATTCTTAAGATGGTCCATGGTTAGTAACTCATCCTAGCACACTGACTAGGCCCACCTCCTAGCATCTCTAAATTCTTCCATTTGGTTACTGACAAATGTATCTTGTACGCCGTTCAGATAAAAAAGAAAAAGAAAAAAAGGCGTGTCTTGAACTTGGGCATTTCATATGCATACACACAAGGAGTGGCTCAGACACTTCATAAAGGGGATCATTCTATGTCCATTTACAAAACTAGTTTATTAATCAAATGCAGATGACCATGACCTCATCTATTGGAGCTACTAGGTTACTAGAATGCACCTAAAATCATGTATGAATCATCAAAACTTACAAGATAGCCAACCAGCATAGGACGATCTGAATATGCCAACAAGCACAAGAGGATGTGAATATTTAAGCAGGGTTTTGAAACTTAACTAGAAATAGTACAACACTCATCATATTGTAGGGAGACAACAACATTTTAGTAAAGCTACTGTCATTATGAATCATCAAAACTTACATGATAGCCAACAAGCATAGGACGATCTGAATATGCCAACGAGTATAGGAGGATAAGAATATTTAAGCAGGGTTTTGAAATTTAACTAGAAATACTATAACACTCATCATATTGTAGGGAGACGACAACATTTTAGTATAGTATTGTCATTTTATAAATTGACCAAATACAAGAAACAAGAAATCAAAGAACAAACCTGCTCAAATTCCAAGTTGTTGTCATTGATTTTTACAGTAACAACTGGATATCCTTTTTGCTTTGTCCATGAATTCATTAGCATGGTCACTGGTTCACCAGATTCCTCCTCAAGAACAGTCCATAGGTCTTCTGTCTTTGCATTCGAGAAAGCATATCTTTCTATATATGACGCCAATGATCTCTAGTTAAAGGTAAACACAATATATGTGAAGCATCATGAGAGCAGGTCCCACACATGAGATACCATTTCAAATATAACAGCGCCAAAAAAAATATTTAAATGATGTAATTAGCAAAACAAAAGAAGTTAAATACATCATGCATATGAACATTTTTTGTATTGTCAACATCGTTACAATTAGTCAACTAACAAATTCAGTCATTCGACCTTCTGAGATCATCATTACAGTGATCTAGGATTCCCACTCAAGTAGGTGCACCGTGCACGAAAATATGTGAAACCCAACTTGCGCATTCAAACATAATTTCACAATCATGTTGGTGAAGAAATCTGCTAAATAATAATCTATCTCTACATATAGAATCCAGTTATAGATCCCCCCCAACCCCCAAAAAAAAAAAAAAAAAAAAGGCATCACTGCTGTATCATAACCTCTACCTGAAACAATGCTTCTTGTTTAGCTAGATGTACAAACCATGGTTGATTTTCTCTGAGTGGATGTTCATACCCAGTCTAAAAATGAAATGAGAGCATAAATTGGACTTTCCATCTTGTAAGATCAGGATGCTCTTGCCAAAAGGATAGTGACTTCCCCTGCTTAAAATATGCAATTGTAATTTTTTCAAGGGACTATCAGTTCAGTTTCCTTCTCGGGAAAAAGGTTTTGAATAGAGGACCAGTTTATCCAATGAATAAGATATTTATACCAGAGAAGTATTGGCCTCCAACCCACCCCAAAACAAATAGATATTCAAAATGATACATATTAAGCGACACAATAGGAATTTTTTGCCAAGAAAACAGAAACACACAGTCATACTCTTATAATTATTATCACGGCCTTTTCTGAGCTCTGGGGTTGCTTTAAGAATCGTGTTTTTGTTTTTGTTTTGTTTTGCTTCTTTTTTTTTTGAAAGTTTTTAAGAAATCATGTTTCAACAAACAAAATTTGAAATAATTCTTATGATTTACTTGCAAAGTTATGACTGGTTGCCCACCTGACTTCAACCCGCTACCAAGCAGAGCTTCCCCATATCTGTGATGAGGCTGTGATGATGATGAAGAAGCGTGCAGGCGGGCGGCCAACATGCCATGTTCTTCCATAAGGAAGACACTATATTTTTTGTATCCAACAAAAATTCTCATGTTTTCCAAGAAATTCATGAATTATTCCTAATTATTCAGAAAAGAACACCCAAATAGTTGGTCAAATATTAATATTTATCAATGAAAAAAAAAAAAAAAAAGACGAAACCCCAAATTAATTATTCCAAAATCTTTTTCTATTCACATTTAAAAAAAAAAAAAAAAAGAAGCTATGATGGTTTATAGCTTTTTCCACACCCCACCCAATATTGCACAACTTCATTCATTTTTTTTTCCTTTTTAGGGAAATTTTCCTTATTCTCAATTTCTACATCAACTAATTTTCCCAAAATACAAACTTTTCAACCATGGAATCTCCACAAAAATAATAATAATGATAATAATAATTCTAGCATGTTCTTTTGTTTTGTAATTAACAGTATGGTAACCATGAGTTTAATTTGATGACTAAATGCCCCAAACTATGTTTAATGGAAGGCCTCCAAACAGAAAGAACTGGAAAGTAAATGGTGAATTGGTAGAGTATCGATCCATGAATACCACCAAATTGTAAATTGTTGAACTTTTAACGTTCTTATCCAAATAAAAGTATCAGACAATGTGGGAATTGTTTTCCATAGAAATCTTGCAACATTCTAGAAGAGCAATTCAAGCGGACAAAAAAGAAGTTGATTGCAAAATATTATTCCCTGATGGTTCATCAGATACTCCATGAGCACCTGCAAAGGATCTATTTGCCAGATTTAAACAACGATGTACATGGAAATGGAAGGAGATTCTTTCTTTTATGTTACATCTGATATGGACTGAAGGAGATTCCTTCTTCTATGTCACATTTGATATGAACTAAGGATTAAAGTATGAAAAGGTTTATCTTCAAAAAAAAAAAAAAGTATGAGAACGTTTAATCCCTACTTCCCTAGCAAGCAATTTAGACTGTACAATAATCAAAAATCATCCACCACATTTCGAAGACAGTAGGCAAAATGTTACCGCCTCACCAATGAAATTACTCATGGTTGATGCATCAAGCTGCCTTTCTTCCCAAACCCGAAGAAAGGTAGAATTGATAGTGATCTAGACAAACACAAAAGGTTTCAGGGTGTCATAAACTGTCCTCTTCTGCTTTTCTCAAAGAAGATACTATTGATGTATTTTGAAGTCTTTAGTGTGGAGATTCTGCCCCTCTACTGATGTAGCAAACAAATCAAGCATCCTATGGTCCTATAAAGCCCAGTGGAACTAAAAACGTACCCAAAAGAGCATAAATTGTATGATCCCCAAAGTTTTGAAAATCATTCATATTTCACATCAAGAAATGACCAAACTTTACATCCTCGGAATGGGTGATAGGTTGTAAAATTGCAAAATAGGTTCTTTTAGCCAATTGTTGAAGACATTAATGTTTTGGGAATACTTTTGTTGAGATCAGTCTTTCAGTGTCTAGTTTGAGATAATTTGGTGGCTATTAACCGTTAACCAACAGAATTAATGAACAACATCGTTCCCTCCTATTACGTTCTAAGACAGTTGGAAGGGAAGGACCATGACACTGTACGGCTGAATAGGGTTCCTCTTATACTTGGTTCTGGTTTCTATTAAATAGGTTACGGATTATATGCATCAGAGACAATAAGAAATATGAGAGCCTAGGCATTTGTTTTACATAACAAGTCATGCATTTCATGGGTTTAGATGATAAAACTAAAAAGATTGTTGTCCATTGTTGGAAGTAATTCATTTTTCTTGAAAGAGGGAGGAGGGATTTCTCAGGATATGAGTCTTCGAATTCTAACCATGGAATCCATGTTCCATCACCAAATCTTGTTTTGCATGTATCCCAAGAGAGAAGTTTGGTGGAACGGAAGTTTTGTCATTCAATGTTATCTGTGACTTTGTTAGACAGGAAACATGCCTTGTATAGCTAATTTCCATGTATAGATAGATGATTCTATTTTTATCATTTACCTTGTATAGATGAATGTAGATCTCTATATATTCAACCCTTTAGGGTTGTCTCATATACAAGAAAACCAAAGGAGGATTGTCTTCTCTTTGTTTACATGGTATCAGAGCCATACCGATCTCCAACAATCCAACCCTGCTCCACCATCTTCAGCTGCACATCCTGATCCGGCACCTCCTTCGTCACCAACACCACCTCCTGACAGATCCAACCTCTCCTGCATCAGCAAACCCTGTTCCGACACCACCTCCTACGCCCCTGCTGCGTCAACCAACCCCGTCCGCCCAACCTCAGCTTCGTCCGCACACACCAGCCCCGTTAGACCACACTCCAGCTTCGATTCGGATGCTTCCAATCATATGACTGGTGACGTATCACATCTTCGCGACATTCGTCCCTACACTGGCAATCAGACTATTTCTACTGCAGATGGCACTAGAATACTCATTCAGTCCGTTGGTTCCTTGACTTTCTCTCTTTCTGCCCATCACCAGTTCACCTTTCGTAATGTGTTTCATGTCCCTAAACTCTCCTCAAATTTAATTTCTGTTGGTCAACTTACATCCGATAACTGCTTAGTCATATTTCATCCAAATTGTTGTTTTGTGCAGGATCTGGCAACGGGGAAGGTACTTGGGAGGGGTAAGCGGCATGGACGTCTGTACGTGCTGGACTTTGACCCATCCGTCACTCTAGCTTATTGTTTCTTTTCTTCATATTCCTCAGATATTTGTTCGGCAAATAAAATGTGGAAACTCTAGCACTTTCGCCTGGGTCATCCACATTCTGATCGGTTGATTCAGTTATTTTCTTCTGGCATGTTAGGGAATATTTCTCTTAATAAAAGTAATTTGGATTATTCTTGTTCTTCCTGTTGTCTTTCAAAAAGTAAGTGTATTTCCTTTCCTCTAAGTACTACAAAATCATCATCTATGTTTGAGCTAGTGCATACATATGTCTGGGGTCCTTCACTAATTATGTCACTCTCTGGACTACAATACTAATGTATATTTATTGATGATTTCACACGTCACACCTGGATTTACTTTCTTCACTCTAAGTTACAGGTTTTTGAAAAATTCAAGCTATTTCACTCTATGGTGGACACTCAATTTCAGGTAAAAAATTCAAACTCTCCGCTCTGACTCAGGGGGAGAGTGTCTCTCTACAAATTTTCGTACATATCTTCAGGGTCATGGGATTATTCATCAGATCACCTGTTCTGATACTCCACAACAGAACAAGGTGGCTGAACGAAAAAAATCGTCATATTGTTGAAACTGCCAACACCCTGATGACAACTATGAGTGTTCCTCGTTCCTTCTGGGCGGAAGCTATGATGGATTCAGTCTACTTGATTAACTGAATGTCAACCAAAGTTCTGAACAGTAAATCTCCCTACTTTGTTTGCACCAGTTTACTTCCTACATATTCCACATTTCGTGTTTTTGGTTGTGTATGTTATGTTCACCTGGCATCACATGAACGTAACAAACTCTCCCCAAAATCAGTCAAATGTGTGTACTTAGGATTTGGAGAAACTCAGAAGAGTTTTCGATGCTATGATCCGGTCTCTCGTCGTGTTCGGGTGTCACGACATGTTGTTTTTCTTAAGCATATTGCCTTTCATTCATCTGTTCCTCTTCCGCCCGCACCAAACTCTCCTGGTCTTATCGCTTTTCTTGACATTCCTTTTGCCTCAAGTACATTCCCTTATCTGTTGCAGGTTTACTCACGACGACCACGTATGGATCCACCACTTATTACTCTCCCTATTGTACCTATTACCGATCTAGAACCCACCTTGATACGTCATTCCGCTCGTGTACATCGACAACCTGATCGCTTGATATACTCTATGTCTGCCATGAATGCTACTCTAGATACTGTATCTATTCCTGCTTCATACCCTCAGGCAGCCACTCATGATTGTTGGAAGAAAGCTATGGCAGAAGAACTTGAAGCATTAGATGATAACCACACGTGGGACATTGTCACTCGACCCACTGACCAACAATTAATTGGTAGTAAATACATTTATTCTCTAAAAGCTCAAGTCTGACGGATCATTAGATTGATACGAGGCTCGGCTTGTCGTTCAAGGATACAAACAGGAACAAGGAATTGATTATGATAAGACATTCGCTCCTGTGGCCAAGATGAAAACTGTTCACACTCTTCTGGCAATATCATCCGTTTGTTCTTGGCCACTCGCTCAGATGGATGTGAAAAATGCTTTTTTTCATGGAGACCTCCAAGAAACAGTATATTTGAAACCTCCTCCTGGCTCTTTAATCCTTGCCAATAAGGTAAGTCGCCTAAAGAAAGCTCTGTACGGCCTCAAATAGGCACCTTGGGCATGGTTTCAACGCTTTCACGATGTTGTTACGGGTGCTGGCTTTACTCAAATTAGTCATGATCCATCCTTATTTTTGTGCACTGATCACGGAATTGTCATTGTTCTCATATATGTTGACGACCTACTTCTGATTGGTAGCGATGCTACTGGCATCTCGACATTAAAGGAAGTTCTGAATTCATCCTTCAAGATGAAGGACCTCTGACATCTGACATACTTTCTTGGACTTGAATTTTCACGTTCTAAATGTGGGATCCTGGTCAGCCAGCGTAAATATACCAAGGATCTTCTCGCCTTGGCCTCATTGACGGATCAGAAGACAGTTCAGACTCCTTTAGAACTTACCGTTCAATATGGTCGTGACGATGGTGATCTCCTTGCGCAGCCCACATTATACCGTCGTTTGGTTTGGAGTCTGGTTTACTTAACAATGACTCGCTCTGATATTGCCTACGCTGTCCAAGTAGTCAGCCAGTTTGTATCTGCTCCTCAGACTCTTCATATGACTGCGGTGTTGTGCATCCTACGATACCTATGTGGAACTCTGGATCGATCACTTTTCTTCTCCTCCATGGCAATCTGGACCTTCGTGCTTATTCGGATGCTTACTGGGCCGGTTGCACTCTCACACGAAGATCTACCACTGGCTATTGTGTTTTTCTCGGCACTTCTCTCATCTCATGGAAGTGTAAGAAGCAGATCACTGTTTCCAAATCAAGCACGAAAGCAGAGTATCGAGCGATGTCAGCTGCTTGTAGTGAGCTTATCTGATTACATGGACTTCTTTCCGACTTGGGCGTTCATCTACAGAATCCTACTCCACTCCATGTAGATAATCTCAGTGCCATTCAGATTGCCTCTAACCCTGTTTTTCATGAACGGACAAAGCATATTGAGGTTGACTGTCACTTCATCCGAGAGAAGTTTCAGTCTGGGCTCATTTCTCTTCCACATGTCGCATCCCATGATCAGATTGCAGACATTCTCATGAAGTCCCTCACTTCTGCACGTAACTCATTTCTAGTTGGCAAACTATTACTTGTCGATAACTAGCATCAGTTTGAGGGGGGATGTTAGACAGGAAACATGCCTTGTATAGCTAATTTCCATGTTAGACAGGCCACATGCCTTGTATAGCTAATTTCCATGTATAGATAGATGATTCTGTTTTTATCATTTACCTTGTATAGATGATTGTAGATCTCTATATATTCAACCCTTTAGGTTGTCTCATATACAAGAAAACCAAAGGAGGATTGTCTTCTCTTTGTTTACAGACTTATTTGTTGAAAAGAATATGAATTTAAAAAAGAAAAATGTCAATCTCCTCTAGCTGCTAACACTTTGATAAGAAGAAGGTTTTCCTCAAAATTTTAAGAGAATTAACTAATGTTTTAGAAAGGCTTCATCGTATGACGCCTTTAGAGACCTAGCGTGAATGTTAATGATAGAAATTCATACCAATCATCCATGCTTAGGTTCTTATGGGGTCATCCATACCAAAAGGCTTAAAGAGGCTAGGGTCTATGAGCAGAAATTATATAGTTTAAGTGAAGTTGAATTAGCCAAGCACCTACCTACAAATTCTTCCATGATACATCAAAATTAATAGCAGATCTTGCCTCCAAGCATCTGCCTAGGAACTACTCTATGGAACATCAAATTTTAAAATAGATCTTACCTCCAAGCATCAAGGAAGAACTCTATCATAAATCAAATTTTAAAACAGATCTTGCCTCCTAAAGGACAATTCCTCTAGTACAGATTATGAGGAACTAGATCTGGTTCTACTAATGCACCTTCTCCACTGTACTCATCAACAAAATACTCAATCATGTGGAGCCACTCGCTCCCATTCTCCCTATACTGATGATCGTAGTTAAAAACCATCAAATTATCTAAGTGTAAGCATAGGTTCTTGTTTATGACATCTCAAGGTCCAAAAGAGGTGGGCATTTTTTATTATCCAACAAGATCTTACTCCCTTTCTTTGCCTCCTAATGGACAAGAATTGTATTACGCACATAACTAGTACAAAACATGGTTTTTAACACGATCTCATTCAAGAATTATCTTATCTTATGATGCCTAGTAATTAGTAACAGAGCATGGTAACATGATCTCCCTCTATCCCTCTTACCTTATAAATCAGATAAATCAGATAGAGGGCCTAATACATTTACCCTCGACACATGATTCACCCTAAGGAAATAGAGTCAACAGACCTATTAAATAATTTGGAAAAATGGAAACACAAAAAACCAATTGTCTTAACCTGAAAGCATTCGGCACCAAGATAACTCTGCAACATCCGAATCACCGAGGCTCCTTTCTTGTAGCTTATTGCATCGAAAATTTCATCAATTTCATGAGCATGGTTTATCTCCACCTGAAAAATAAACTCTATAGTTAGAGACAAGACCAAACAATAGCAACCTCAAAATGAATTGCAAACCCTAGAGTCAACTAAACAGGTAGGCACTCAGTAGAAGACAAGGAAAGCCCAAGGAGAGTACTTACATAAGATTGTCAAAATGTGAAACATATCAAGAATGAAGTAGAAACGAGAAAAGTTAAGAAGCAGGAGCCGCATCCAACAACATGAACCCCCACGGTCTATCTATGTTGTAGATAGAGGGGTGTGAGTCATGTGACAAAGTGTGCCCTACCCATCTGTGTTCAAATGCCCACCTCAAAAGCCCTAGATTTTGAACTCCACAAATGGTATGATATGGCATCACTCAAAGTATTATGGTTCAAACCAGTGTTTTAAATATCGACGATATCGTCCATTATATCCCACGATATATCTTGTATCCCACCTGTGCAATACGAAACACACAAGTAGTGCGATATATCCCACATGTTCGATCCAATGAGCATTTTCGATTTTCGATCCTTTTTTTTTCTGTAAATCATGTTAAATCGGTGTCAAATTGTTACAAATTCATGATTTTTCATGTTTTGCATGAAAAATCATGAATTGGGAGCTTTGATTTCAAGATTTAGAGGAGATGGGCCGAGGTGCGAAAAATTTTAAAAAATAAAATAAAATAAAATCAAAACTTTCTAATATCTTGCAAATTGGTTGCATTCTGTGTCCGACCATAAAATCAAACATGTATGTAACCTGATCTAGTGATTCTTCTTTTTCTTTTGAAAGTATTACTTGTGTTTCCACATGTCTTCGTACATCTATAAATTATATGAATAAACTTTGAATATACTTGCATCAATTCAATTAGACAATGCATAGATTAGGACCTCATACAAAGAAAACCTATTATGTGCACTTATTTTTTGTAATGTTTTGATTTATAAGTGTGTATTGATGTCTTTTTTAACAATCACTGAAGTTTCATTAAAAAATTCAACCAATTTCCCAATGTTTCCCTATGTTTCCAACAACATCGATACATTACGCGATACAACCGATATATCCTATGCGATAACCAATATGTATCTGTATCCCAAGAATGCGATACATAATGTGATACCGATATTTCGAACACTGGTTAAAAAGATCCTACCAGTCCTCGCCCTTTCTCCTACTTGTGTTACAATGGTAACCCATCATGCTTTGCAACCATCATATTGACCCAACCGCCAGCTTGACAAAATGCACGTTATTTTGATCTCCATTTTTAGCCAACCCCAACTAGTTGTGATAAGGATTAGATGATGTTGTTGTTGTTGATAACTCTTCCCAATTATGATACATATAAAAATATATATACATGTGTGTAATTGTTCTGTTTTTCAAGGAATTCACCCTTCAATAATAATGTGGGCCCCAAAATTTTGGCAATGGAAATTGTGGGTTTCACTCTTTGAGATGGTCTTTACGTAGGACCTATTGTTAATCTCAAATCTCATAGACCCATTAAGTGTTGATTTTGTAGGCTAGGGGACCCACTTCATGGAAATGGAATTGAGGACCCACTTGGCATGTACCGGTCCTTGTGGGGCTCATGTATGAGCCATCCACGTGGACACCAAATATAAGCATATGCTTTGTAACTCTATAAAACAAGTGAGAAGAAGGAACGGTAGGATCCTTTAATCCTGATACTACAATAGATGAACGTGATTGAACAGTTTCTCAGGTAGTGGACCACCCATAATTGGAATGGACCCTCATTCACACCCCTAGCTCCAACAATGTAACTAGGTTGTCAAGGGTAGGCCACTCATAATGAACAAACAAGCCTCATAGTTGGAAATTCTATTTCCTCTAGTTTCTTTCCTCTCTTTAGTTTTCTTTATAGGGCATGTGTCCATGAAAGGAGAGGTGAAGCTCCCCTCATGTAGAAGGCGCCTCCTCTCTTAAGTTCTCTATTTGGAGATGGCCAGTATGACTCATCTACCAACACAGGCCATAATCTCGATCAAATATTACCAATGAAATTCATGTTGTTGTTCTTGCTAAATGCAATCGGCAGTCATTATAGAGAATGCTAGTGTATTGTGTATGTGGTTAGTGGCCCCTAGTGTAAGTGCATGTGCACACTTCCCTCTTCTCCTGCAGTGTACTATATGCTTTATTATAATAAAATATTATGTGTTAAGGCAAGTCAGCCCAACACACATCATCTCTCCCAAACTCTCCTTCTTCTTCTTCTCTCTCAATATTCTCATCTCTTCTTCACATTATCATCATCAAATCATTCTCTACTTGGTATCAGAGTTTAGATCCAGGCATTCCGCATCCAACAGATTGAGAGGCGACACGTCACCTTGCTGACGTCAGCGTTGTATGGACACATGGACTCCGTTTGAGCTAAAAGTTTAGGGGTTTGATAGATCTTGATTTTAGAAGATTTGTCATGATTTTTTCAGAATTTATTGGACCTCCTTTCATGGTATTTTGGGCGAAATAGAGAAATTTGAAAATCGGGCCCATCTTTCGTTTTTCTTCGATCTACCTCAAATCGGTAAGCTTTTTTTTGGTTTCTTTCCTCAAGGTGGACCGAAATCTTCCTCCCAAGCTACCCATGGTGGATTTTTTTACTTAAGATCAATGTTTAAGAGGTTTTTAACCTCAAGGGGACGTGCGGCTGGGCCGTTTTTCACTCGGTTAGGGCTTTTTTTTACTGTGTTTCATGGTATTTTGGATGATTGATATTTGTTTGAGGTTTATCTCTTATTATCTTGAAGGATTGAGTGAGATAGAGTTTTTTGAATCAATCTTTCTTGGCGTAAGGGATCTCTTGGCATAGGTTTATCTCTCTTGGACTCTTCTATGGCTGACAAAGGGCCCTCATCTCTTGGCATAGGGTCTCTTGAATCCAACCCCTTGCAGATTACCTCCACCAAGTTGAATGGTGACAACTATCTTCAATGGGCACAATTTGTAAAAGTATTTTTAGGAGCCCGTGACAAGTTGTCGTTTATTTTGGATGATCCCCCAAACTCTACAGGTGTTACCTACAAGTCTTGGACAAAGTAGAATTATCAAGTTATTGCATGGTTGTTAAATAGTATGGATTCCTCGATTAGCCACTCAGTGATGTTTTTATCCTCGGCTAAAGGTATTTGAGATACGCTTCATGATATGTTCTCGGAATCTCAGAATTTTTCACGAGTATTCCAGCTTATTCAAGAAATTGGTCGGTTCCAACAAAACTCCAGATCCTTAAAAGATTACTATTCGACGCTTCGGGTTATGTGGGATGAGTTGGATATATATCAGCCGCTTCCTTCCAAATGTAAAGAAGATCATGAACATGCTCATAAGCAGCGGGATGATACTCTGGGCTGAGTTCTGATTACCTCCATGTTCGAGATCGGGTTGTTTTGCAAGATCCTCTTCCCCCATTGATGACAGTCTATGCCATGTGTCAGCGTGTTACTGCCTCTACTCTTCCTTCTCATTCATTTGTGCCACCCAAGCGTTCGGCACATCTTGCTGGCGATCAGTCCTCTCTTGGTCTTCGGGCACCATCCTTGAGTTCGAGGCGCATTTCTGGCTTTAGTGGTCGTGGTAGAGGCCGCGAGGGAGATCTCAGTTGTGGCGGCCGTAGTCTTCGTGATCGTGGTGGACGTGGACGAGGACGTGATGGTTCCCGCATTTGTTCACATTGCAGTGAAACTAATCACACGATTGATTATTGCTAGCAGCTACATGGTCGTCCTACATATGCCGTTGCTTCTGTTGCATCCACAGTTGCTTCTGAGATAGTCTTCCACCCCGACAACTGAGCAGTCTACTTCAAGGGAGTCTCTTATCATTTCTCGGGCTGCATATGATGCCCTTATGTGGCTTCACATTCGTGATATTCCTGAGTCTTCTCACGCAGCTTCGGCCCAGTCAGGTACTGCCCTTTTTGCGTCATCCTCTCCTACCTCCTAGGTCATCGACTCTGGAGCTTCCTCCCATATGACTGGTAAGTGTCAATTCTTTTCTTCTTATTTTCCTTCTCCTCACACTCAGTATGTCACAGTCGCAGATGGAACCCAATCTCCCATCTTTGGGATTGGTTCCATCCCTCTTCTTCCTTGTCTTTGTCCTCAGTCTTGCACGTGCCTCGTTTTCCATTAAACTTATTGTCTGTTAGCTCTCTTACTAAATCATTCAATTGTTCCATTACCTTCTTCCCTTCTTATTGTTTGTTTCAGGACCGACAGACGAAGAGAGTGATTGGTGGGGCGCATGAGCAAGGAGGCATTTATCTTCTCGATGATACACCCATTGCCGCTTCTAGTACCTTTTCTCTAGATCGAGAGTCCATGACTCGGTGGCATTGCCGCTTAGGCCACCCATCCATTGCTAGATTGAGACTTTTGTTTCCCTCCTTACCTGTCACTAAAACTGTGATATTTGTGAATTGTCTAAGCATCATCGTGCTACATTTCCTCCTAGCTCTTCTGGGAGGAAATCTCAACCTTTTCTTCCGGTTCACTCGGATGTCTGGGGACCTCTCCAGTTACCTCGACTTTTGGATTTAGATATTTTGTTACCTTTATTGATGATTATTCCCACATGACTTGGATTTATCTTTTGAAATCTAAATTTGAAGTGTTTGATGCATTTAAAGTGTTTTATCATGAAGTGTGCAGTCAATTTCATTGTTCCATCAAATCCCTCCATTCTGATAATGGGGGGAATACATGTCTACTGCCTTTCTGTCCTTCTTGCAGGAACGTGGTATTTTGTCTAGGACGTCATGTGCTCGCACACCTCAACAAAATGGTATTGCAGAACGAAAGAATCGTTATCTTCTTGAAGTTGCTCGCACCCTTCTGCTTGGTATGCATCTACCTAAACATTTTTGGAGTGATGCTCTTCTCACTTCTACTTTTCTTATTAATCGTATACCCTCACGCATTTTGTCTTACAAATCTTCATTTACTACATTATATCCTGATGATAATCCATTTCCTCTCCCACCTAAAGTTTTTGGTTGTACATGCTTTGTTCAAATTTTGAATGGGAGTAATGATAAACTTAGCCCCAGGGCAATTAAATGTGTCTTTCTAGGGTATACTTGGGGTCAGAAAGGGTATAAATGCTTTGACCCATTGACTCGCAAGAAATGTCTCCGCCGATGTAACCTTCTGTGAGGATATTTCTTTTTTCTCCGCTCCAGGCCAATCCCTCTGTGATCCTCTTGCGAGTCAGGAGGAGTATAACTTTTCTCCTCTTTCCACTAGTGATCAGGGGAAAACTCCTCTCCCCTCTATTCAACATCCTGTTGGTGATATGGGTGAGCCTAAGCCTCTGCGAGTGTATCATCGTCGAGATAAATCTTCACACGCTCAGCCATCCACCCTTCTGCTCACTTTGGATGTTAGCTCAGGTGACTCTCCTACCTCGAGTTTAGATCTTCTCATTGCCTTGCGCAAAGGGTCACGATCTTGTACTCAACACCCCATTAGTAATTTCGTTTCATATGATCATCTTTCACCGTCTTTTCAGTCGTTTGCAGCTTCCCTTTCATCACAGACTATTCCTAGATCTCTCTCACATGCTCTTCAGAGTCCCGATTGGACAAAGGCGATGATAGAAGAAATGTCTACTCTTAAGAAAAATCATACTTGGGACCTTGTGCCACTTCCTTTAGGCCATAAACCTGTCGGCTATCAATGGGTTTATACGATCAAGTTTCTTCCACGGCTCAATTGATCGCTATAAAGCCCGTCTTGTTACTAAAGGTTACACACAGACTCATGGTGTGAATTACTTCAAGACATTCTCTCCAGTGGCTAAGCTTAATTCGATTCACGTTGTGCTCTCCTTGGCGGTTAATTTATCATGGCCCTTGTTTCAGCTTGATGTTAAGAATGCATTTCTCCATGGGGATCTTACAGAGGAAGTTTACATGCATCAACCTCCTGGCTTTGTTGCTTCTCACAACCCTGCACTTGTATGTCGGTTGAAGAAGGCTCTCTATGGACTCAAACAATCCCCACGTGCATGGTTCGAAAAATTTAATCAGGCTCTTGGAGTTTGGCTTTGTTCGTAGTCATGCCGATCATTCTCTCTTTATATGTCGTCGATCGACGGGCATCATGGTTCTCATTGTCTATGTGGATGATATTGTTCTGTCCGGTAGTGATTCTGCTAGAATGAGGGAGTTCAAAGATTTTTTGAAGACCATGTTTGAGATCAAGGATCTTGGTCTTCTTCACTACTTCCTCGGAATTGAAGTTGCTCGCTCATCACCCAGATTGCTCTTGTCACAACGAAAATATGCACTTGATCTTCTCATGGAGACCGGCATGTTAGGGTGCAAGCCTGCTACCACTCCCATGGATACTTCACAGAAGCTTCGACCAGATGATGGTGCTCTCCTTACTAATCCCGAGATGTATTGACAACTTGTAGGCTGGCTTATTTACCTGACTATTACTCGCCCAGATCTCTCATTTGCGGTGGGGGTTGTTAGCCAATTCATGCAAGCTCCCCGTACTTCCCATCTCATGGTCGTCTACCGCATACTTCGGTATTTAAAATCAACCCCGGGTCTTGGCCTCCGCTTTCAGTTGCATGGTCATCTTCATCTTTCTGGCTATTCCGATGTTGATTGTGCAAGTAGTACTTTTGATCGCCACTCTACATCCGGCTTCTGTACCTTCCTAGGTGGCAATCTTATAACCTGGAAGAGCAAAAAGCAGCCAGTTGTTGCCCGATCCTCCGCTGAAGCAGAATATCGTGCTATGGCTCATGCGACGTGTGAACTCGTGTGGCTTCGCAACCTTCTTGAAGAACTTGACTATCCTCCTTCGGATCCTGTTCCTCTTCACTGTGACAACCAAGCGGCCATCCATATTGCTCGTAACATAGTTTTCCACGAGCGAACCAAGCATATTGAGGTCAACTGTCACTTTATTCAGGAGAAAGTCGCTTCTAAGGAAATCGCCACTCCTTTTATTCGATCTAGGGATCAACTTGTTGATGTTCTTACAAAGTCTTTGAGTCAAGATGCTCTTCATCGTGTTTGTGACAAGTTGGGCATGATCAACATCTATGCTCCAACTTGAGGGAGAGTATAAGGAATGCTAGTGTATTGTGTATGTGTTTAGTGGCCCCTAGTGTAAGTGCATGTGCACACTTTCCTCCTCCTGCAGTGTACTATACGCTTTATTATAATAAAATATTATGTATTAGGGCAAGTCAGCCCAACACACATCATCTCTCCCAAACTCTCCTTCTTCTTCTCTCTCTTAATATTCTCATTTCTTCACATTATCATCATCAAATCATTCTCTACTATCATTGCATTATTTACTAAATCCAGTGCACTATTTCTTCTCATCCTTCTCTGGTCTTTAGTTGTGGACCTATTCTCTTGTAGATTTGGTTGTAGTTGTTATTAATATTCAAACTACTATTATCTCTATATTTCTTCCCCGATAATTACTTTGTGACAAAATTACCCTACACTCTCTATGTAGAGTTGCTGATAGACTCATCAACATCATCATCATCTAAGCCTTATCCCAACTAATTGGGATCAGCTACATGAATCCTTTTCCACCCTTTTGTTCTATCAATTACCTTAACTTCAATTTGACTATCGGTCATCAAATCTTTTCTTGCTACCTTCACGGCTCCACCCATGTCCTTTTGGGCCTTCCCCTTGCTCTTTTAGAGACTTCAACTAGCATGTATACACTGCTTCTAATTGGCACAATTCTTGGTCTCCGTTGCACATGACCAAACCATCTAAGTCTAAATACCCTTGATTGCATTTATTTCTAATTCTATCCTTCTCTTGCCACTCATTCCTCTCAACATCATTAGTTCAACTACAGTCATCCCATGGACATGTTGTTCAATAACTGTCCAACATTCTATCCCATGAAGCATGGCTGGTCTTGTAGCCATCCTATAAAATTTCCCTTTCAATTTGAGTGGTACATGACAATCACATAAAACTCCAAAGGCACATCTCCATTTCTTCCGCCTCGCTTGAATTCTATGGGCAACATCCTTCTCAATCTCTCCACTCTAATAGGTTACTGACCCAAGATATTGCAAGAGGTCATTTTGGAAAACTTCTTCATCACCAATCTTTACTAATTCCTTGTTCCCACTCCTATTGTTACCAATCTTGCACTCCATATACTCTGTTTTAGTCCAACTAATCTTAAATCATTAGATTCTAAACACCACTACATAAATCTAACAATGTTTACGCCCTCCCTCATCTTGTCAATCAAAATTATGTCATCTACAAACAACATACATCATGGGGTCTCTTCTTATAGTAATTAGGCACTCACTTGTCTCTCCACTAGTGGTGCTCACATTTGTTATTGCTCCCTCATACATTTGTTTATTCATGTTAATATATCCTCTTGAAACTCCTATCTCCCAACACTGACCAGATTAACTCTCTAGTAGGGACCAAGGTATCCCGCATCGGTATCAGTTGGCGTAACGATGCCCTCCGAAACCGATACGGATACGGGGGTGTAACGACGATATGGGGGCGTAACAGCCCGTAACGGTGCAATTTTTAATTTTTAATTTTTGTCAAAAAAATATGGATTAAATCCGGAATATTCTAAGCATTCCAAATATGCATTCATTTATAAATTGGAACATGTTTATGGTGGTGTAACGGTCCACTCTTTGGTGAGAAGTTGTATCAGACTGTCTGATTAATTTTTGAACCAGGTAACCTGAATTTGACTACAAAATTCATATATTTAATTTTCTAAATATCTAATTTATATACTTAACAATTTGATATCATTTCTCCCAATAGTTCTTTTAAAAAACATGAAATTAAATTCAAGTAGATGGCGTTGCCAATTTGGGGCTGACTTGGAGGACCAATCTATGCCCCAAATTAGCCTCAAATTCATGCAATTTATTGCCATTATCCCACTTATGAATTGGTGGACATTTATTGGATAGTGAATCATGAAAAAAATAAAAAGGCCCTATTTTTAAAAATAAAAGTCCACAAATTAACAATTAAAACTATTCAAACAATTTGATTTTGGCATTGTGAGTTAGCAATTGCAGTCCATAATTTAATTGGTAAATTTTAAGTTAATATATGTCTCATGTACAATTTTTTAAGGGCCCGAATTAGGCGGGACTCGGATTGTGAAGTGTAGCACACGTGTCAAAGTTTTTGGGGCCCCACCCGTGATGAATGTGTTATATCCACACTGTCCATCCATTTTGCCAAATAATTTTAGGGCATGAGCCCAAAAATGAGGCATATCCAAAGCTCAGGTGGACTGCACTATAAGAAACAACAATAATTAAAAGTTCACCATTAAAAATTTATTGGGGGCTACAAAAGTTTTAGATCAAGCTGACATGTGTTATATCTAAACCGTCCATTCATTTGACGAGCTCATCTTAAGGCTTGAACTGATTGGATGGAAAATAAACGTTACGGTGGGCCCTACGAATTGTTTAATGGTGAAAATCATTATCTCCGCCGCTATTTTTGATATGGTCCAGACGATCTTTGGATATAATTCATTTTTTTGGTGGTGCTCTAAAATGATCTCTGAAAATAGATGAACGGTGTAGATATAATAAATACAGCACTGTGGAGCCCACGTAACTTTGATCTCCTTTGAACCGTTCGTACAACTCGGAGCTCGAGGACTGTCAGCGCTCATCTTAGCATGACATGTACCTCCAGCTGGTGCGCGATACACCTCCGGAAAAAAAAAAAAAAAAAAAAGGGACAGAGGGAAACCGAAAAGAAAAGAGGGAAAGAAGAGAAAAGAAAAAAGAGGGAAAGAAGAGAGAGAGAGAGAGAGAGAGAGAGAGAGAGAGAGAGAGAGGAAGAAGAAGAAGAAGCAGCAGCAGGAGAACACCGCGGCCGCAGCCGCAGCAGAGCCGCAAGCCACAGACACAGCTTCCTAAGAAGAAGAAGAAGAAGAAGAAAAGAAAGAAAGAAAAAAAAAAGGTTAAGTATTTTTTTTCTTTTTTTTTTCCTATTTTTTAAGGCCCGTAACAGCCGTTATGGGTCACTAACGGCCGTTACGATAGCAAAATCGGGGCATCGCCCATTACGCCCCCGTATCGTGTAACGAACCCCACCGTTACCGTTACGTATCGACCGTTATGGCCGGATACGTAACCGATATGGGACACCCTGGTAGGGACCCTATCATAAGCATTTTATAAGTCAATAAAGACCATGTGGAGATCATTCCTCTCCCTATAATCTCCATCAATGGTCTAAGTAGGAAAATAGCTTCAATTAGATTTTCCAATACATTCATCTCATGCCTTGGTCTTTGCTCAATCATTCTTTCCCAAAGTTACATAGTATGGCTCATGAGTTTAATCCCACGATAGTTACTCCAACTCAACATGTCTCCTTTATTCTTATAAATAGGTACAACAGTACTTTTCTCTATCTAGTATTTTCTTTGTCAACAAAAATAACCAAGTATCTCCCATACACCTCCAAACCTCTATTGTTATACCATCTGTTCCAAAAACCTTTCCTACTCTTAAGTCTTAAAGCATCTCTCTCTCTCTCTCTCTCTCTCTCTCTCTCTCTCTCTCTCTCTCTCTCTCTCTCATTTTTGAAAGTTTGAAGACATCTTACTCACCTTCTCTTGTCCCCAATCTATGATAAATATCATCATAAGCCCTAAGTTTAACCTCACCACTTTCTTGCAATCATTTTGGCATTTCTATATTGTTTAAATGGAAAAAGCCAATGTCATATCGCTTTTCGCATTTCCAAGATAATTTTATGCATGCATTGGTCTACTCATATGGACTTACATTCCCCCAAAATGAAAAACTTGAATTTTTTTTTTCATAACCAAGTCAACTTGATTATTGGGTAGAAAAAGGGGCATGGTTTTGGTAAACGTGTGTCTGTTGTGCATGGAGCAAGAAGAAACAGTGGATCATTTGCTCATTCATTGTCCTTTTATAAATCTCATATGGTCTGAATTTCTCTCCCGGTTCGGTATAGATTGGTGCTTCTCAGTTTCAGTGGATCTTCTGTTAAAAGCTAGGCATGGGATCAGACTGGAAAAGCAGAAAAAGTGGATATGGAGAATAGCTATAATCGCTATTTGGTGGTGTGTTTGGGTAGAAAGGAATGAAAGATGTTTTCAGGATAGGGCGCACTCAGCCGAGAGTATAGCTAGTAAGGCCAAGCGTATGATTATTGAATGGGCCACAGTAGTAGACAGTCTTAAGGTTTGTAATTTTGTTTCTTAGAGCTTAGATGGGCTTGCTTTCTCAGCTTCCCCTCTCCTCCTTTTTGTCTTTTGCTGTTTCTTAATACAGATCAGTGATCTTTCAAAAAAAAAAAAAACTTGATTATTGATCCGAGGAGAAAAGAAAGAAGAGGAGAAGAAAGAGAGAGAGAGAGAGAGAGAGAGAGAGAGAGAGCAAAAGAAGAGATTACTCTAATGAGACTAACCTCATATTATTAATAATAACAAAGGAGTATAGTACTTCACATGAAAAATAAACACACACACGTCTTTCTACAGGAATACAGGATGCACTGCAAGGGGCAGGTCCTTGAGTGCATTCCTTAGAATCCCATCATAAAACTCCAAAATACTCCCTGCTCACTTTTAATAGGAAAACCTAACGATATTAAAGCCCGAGATATAATAGGGAACTATTCCGTCTAGCAAAGAGATGCAGATTTGGAGAGACGATAGGAAATTTTTCCTATTCAATCCAGTGTTCTGTCATACATAGTTGACTAATTGTGTATCGCCGAAAAAGGCATACTTGGTACTCCGGTCGCATATGACACTTTATGCATAGGAACTTAGAAATTGTACACTTAATACACAGTCATACATTAACTCACATTGAACCGACTAAATTGTGGGATAGTATCGCAAAGCTACAAGCCCAAAACCAGATTGTTACAACAATCCAAACCTCTGATTTGCAGAGACTTGTTTGCTGAAACAAGACTTGGATATTTTCATTTTTAACCATCCAATAAATGTCAACTGTTTGGATAGTCTGCTAATCAAAGAAGGCTAATTTTTGGTTCAGTGATACGGTTAGATAGGGGCCCACAATTTGGACGATTTAATTTGAAAAGTTCACATCCCGACCATGCAATTTATACGTATTTTTTCAAGTGCTGTGTATCATCCATCACACTCTACCAAAGTGTGAATGAGAGCTTTTCTACTAGACTGGTGTTAATAAAAGAGAGCTGGTCTCGTGGACTAAGTGTATGGAAATGTTTCCATGCACCTGGCTGCACTTTGGACTCGTTAGCATCCACATCACCTATCTCGACCGTCCGTTAGGTCCCACCTGCACTTGGATGATTTAAACCATCCAATCAGTGGCTAGAAAATTGGATGGAAAGATCCTTCACAAGAGATAGGTTGACTCCAAAGTCCAAACTATTCGAATGATGTAATTTTTGCATAGTAGTCAAAGAAGAGTTGACTGGACATAATGGACTGTCCAGATAGATCATATGTTATATTTGTTGAGAAATAAACATAATTTTTGTAAATTTGCAATAGTGTGGAAAACTGACGTTGTAAAGGTAGAAGTTTCAAGAGAGTCGCCTAGAAGGTTAATAGTTTTAAATTCATATGGAAAATGGCATGGGTAGTTGGGGTAGGTGGAATCTCATTAAATGAAAAGACAAGTGTAGAAAGGACCCCAAGGGCCTATATATACATGTAGGGGGCTTCATTGTAATGCAACAAGTAAGAAATATTTAATACAAGTGAGGTTTTCTCCATTTCCATTCTTCAAGTCCCTCTTCCTCTTGTCCCATTTCCAGCTTGTGTAAAAATCTAAGAGGCCTCTTCACATACAAAATGGTGTTATCAGAGCTAAAGGTCCATAAATGGAGAATGGGATGATGCCGTTTCAAGTTCCTTGGCTCACCAAAGACAACTACGAGAATTGGTGTATCCAAATGAAGGTGTTGCTTGGCTCTCAAGATGTACGGGAGATCGTTGAGAAGGGGTACGTCGAGCCACAAGATGAAGCCGCGTTGCCCCAGAATCAAAGAGAGACTCTACAAGATGCAAGGAAGAGAGACAAGAAGGCTCTCTTTCTCATCTATCAAGGAATGAATGAGGTCGTTTTTTTAGAAGATCGCATGCGCCACCACCTCAAAGTAAGCATGGAACATCTTACAAAACTCATTTAAAGGAATCGATAAACTGAAGAAGGTGCATCTCCAAACTCTTAGAGGTGAGTTTGAAGCTTTGCATATGAAGGAGTTAGAATTAGTCTCAGATTATTTTTCAAGAGTATTGGCTATTGCAAATCAATTATGAAGAAATGGTGAAACTTTAGTGAAATTTGCGTGGTGGAGAAAATCGTATGGTCTTCAGATCCAAAGTTTGACTATGTTGTTGTAGCCATTGAATAATCAAAAGATTTGGATTCCATGACCGTTGATCAACTCATGGGATCTTTACAAGCTCATGAAGAAAGAATTAATAAGATGAAGCAAAAGCCATTTGAGAAATTACTTCAAACAAAGCTCACATTGAAGGATGACCAAGAAGATTCTAAAGGTCAAAGAGGTTGAGGACGAGACCGTGGTCGAGGAAGTGAAGAGGAGGATGCATCTACAACTTCAAAGAAAGAAGTCAAAATTCTCATCCCACATGAGGATTCGGAAGAGGAAATTTCAAAAGGCCATGGTATGAAAGATCTCAAGACATATCGCAAGTTCAATGTTTTGGTTGTAAAAAGTATGGCCGCTATGATTGGGAATGGAGAAGTCTTACTAACCATGTTAAAGAGAAAGCTAATTATGTTGAAAGGAATGAAAATGAAGAGTCAACCGTATTGTTGGCTTCTAAAGGTGATGAAAGTGGAAAGAAAAACAAGGGGCATCTTGATACCAGGGCAAGCAACCACATAAGCAAGATAAGGAGCATGCTCGTCGAGATAGATGAATCGGCAAGAAGCCACGTCACATTTGGAGACTCGTATAAAATTCCAGTAGAAGGGATAGGTAAAATCCTAATCTGTTTGAGAAATGGAAATCGTCAATTTATTTCTAATGTTTATTATATGCCCGATATGAAAAACAATATATTGAGCTTGGGGCAACTCATAGAGAAAGGCTATGATATTCATATGAAAAGGTATTTTAATAAAAGACCGAAGAAGTAATTTGATTGCTAATGTGGCAATGTCAAAAAATAAGATGTTCTTGTTGAATATTCAAAGTGATGTCGCAAGATGTTTGTATAATTGTTTGAAAGATCCGTCATGGCTTTGGCACTTGAGATTTGGGCATCTAATTTTGGATGGAAAAAATTATTATCCAAGCAAAAGTTGGTGAAGGTATTGTCATTGGTTGATCATCCGGATCAACTTTGTGAAGGTTGCTTACTTGGCAAACATTTTAGAAGAAGCTTTCAAAAAGAAGCATCAAGAAGAACCACAAAGCCACTACAACTCATTCATACGGACGTGTGTGGGCGCCTATCACTCCTTCACTTGAAAAGAACGACTATTTTCTCATTTTTGTTAATGATTTCAGTGGAAAAAATTGGGTTTATTTCCTAAAAGAAAAGTCTTAAGTTTTTTGTGCTTTCAAGAAATTCAAGGCTTTTATTAAAAAGGAAAGTGGATTACATATTTAAGCCATGAGATCCGATAGAGGTGAATTCATATCAAAAATAAAAAAATTGAAGCATATTGTGAATAGCATGGGATTCGCTATCATTTAACAGTCTTATACACGCCTCAACAAAAATGGGGTGGTCGAAAGAAAGAATAGGACAATTATTAACATTGCCCGAAGCGTGTTAAAGAGCGAAAAGATGCCTAAAGAATTTTGGGCAGTAGTAGACTGTGTGGTTTATTTGATGAATTGTTCCCCCACAAGAAGTGTTGTGGAACAAAACACCACAGGAAGTATGGAGTGGAAGGTGTTTCACATTTGCAGATTTTTAGAAGCATCACTTATGCACATGTGCCTAATCAAAAGAGATCCAAGCTAGATGACAAGAGTGCAAACTACACCTTCCTTGGCTATGATGTTTGCTCGAAAGGCTACAAATTGTATAACCTAACTAATGAAAAAATGATTGCAAGTAGAGATGTTGAGTTTGATGAAGAAAGCATGTGGGATTGGACTACAAAAGAAGAAGATTGTGACATGTTTCCTCTATAAGAAGAAGATGATCAAGTAACACGAATGCCTGCTACTCCGGCTTCATCTCCAACTTCATCTGCTCGTGGTGAGCTATCATCGTCATCTTCATCTGAAAGAAGTTCAAGTGAAAGGCCAAAACGCATGAGGAGCCTACGGGAGATTTATGAGGCAACGGAAAATCAAAATAATTTTACATTATTTTATCTCTTTGCTTATTGTGAACCAGTAAGCTTTGAAGATGCCATACAAGATAAAAGGTGGAAAGAAGCCATGGATGAAGAAATCAACGCGATTGAGAGAAAAAACACATGGGAGTTAGCCACTCTACCAAAAGGGCAACAAGCAATTGGAGTCAAGTGGATATACAAGGCAAAGAAGAATGTGAAAGGAGAAGATGAAAGATACAAAGCAATATTGGTAGTAAAAGGGTATAATAAACGACTTGGAATTGACTATAATGAGGTACTCGCTCCTGTTGCTAGCCTAGAAACTGTAAGATTGATCATTTCTTTACCTGCACAGAATAAATGGAAAATATTTTAAATTGATGTGAAATCCGCCTTTTTGAATAGCTATCTTGAAGAAGATGTTTATGTGGAGCAACCATTGGGCTATGTTAGGAAAGGGCATGAAAATAAAGTTTTAAAATTGAAAAAGGCCTTAAATGGCTTGAAGCAAGCACCAAGGGCATGGAATAGTATAATTGATCAATAATTTTCAAGAAAATAATTTTATCAAATGCCTATATGAACATGCCCTTTATACTAAGGTGAATGAAAATGGAGATATGTTGCTTGTTTGCTTATATGTGGATGACTTGATTTTCACATGAGATAATCCAAGTATGTTTAAGGAGTTCAAGGAATCGATGGTGATGGGGGCATCACGCACGCACGCACGCCGCCACTTCTACGCACGTACGCATGAAGGAGGGCCCCTACCGTCAATCTGGATCGATGACGACGTCCAGGGAGGGCCCCCTAGCTAGAAGACGGAGTTTTGGTTCCTTGGAGTGGGCCCGATTATCAAGTAAAGCCCATCATGGGATTTCATGATCGGGGCCCACTAGTCGGATTAAGTTCATATTAGGTTTTAATTATTTATGTTATTTAGAATATCATGAACGCTTTAGATTTCTTTAGTTAGTTTTTATTTTGATTTACTTCATCGCCAAGTAATAGGTTGCACCCCTTGTAGTTCTTTTGATTCATTGAAGTTTAATAAAAATTCCTGCAAGTTTTTTTTCTACGCTCTGAATTTCTGAGTTGTAGAAAATTTTAAGTGGATGCGAAGCCCTCCCTTTTCGAAGGGCTAACTACTGTAGTGTGAAGCCACATCTATCCCCATCCGCCCCTACCCTCTTCCATCCATATATCTCACCTTCTATAGCCATCCTTGCCTCGAATCCATCAGTTTTGCAGCGGATCTTCTCCCTACAGCCAGTTTTCAAAATCTGACCCTGTAGGAAGGCTGAAACTTCGACGGAGCACCGTGCACAGCCCGTAGCTCGGATCTCTCTGAAACTTTGGGGGTTTGGAGCCCACCCCTGGCCGACCAAGGCTAAGGAATCAGTTTCCGGGTGTGGGACCCGCTTGCACGTGTGGCCAGGCTAGTGCGCACGTGCGCCAGGCCCTGGCCCGCTGTCTGCTCGTGGGATTTGTCTCCCGGTTCAGGTTTTCTCTTATTTTTTCATTTTCATACCTATTTTCATAAACGCTAACCCTAAATTGCATTACCCTTAATTTATTTACCCTTTTTTTCACCCTAGGGTTTCTTGAGTTGAAATTAGTAAATCCCTTGGATTAGGGACTGATTACTGTGCATGTGTGGATGATCATTTCTTATCTTTGAGTATCATTTGGTTCATAATTTTTATTTCCGGCCCTAACATGTGTAGGCCTGGACCCGCATAGATTCCCCTTAATTGAATGTTTGGACTTTCATGTGAGATATGGAATTTGTGTAATTGTTTCTGAACTAATGTGATCTTAAGCCTAAAATCTCGCACATCATATTTGAATTTCATGTCCTGCATCAAATTTGGTATCAGAGCTTAGGGTTCTTATAGGGGAATACATTACATGTTAGGATTAGTTTGTTTGAGTCCTTCATGCATCCAGTTCATCACATATAGCTGTTAGAAGACCAGAGTCCCTGATATTAGTTGCTGAAATTTCTGTTAGCAGGAAGTTAGCAATTCACATTGATGTAACTTTCTGTTATTCCCTTATTTTGACAACTATGTTGCTGGATTTTAGTAGCACTGCGTAGTTTCCCTCATATAGAGTCTTATAGGATCATTTAGTCCTATTTAGTTGCATATAATCATCATATAAAGTCCTTAGGAGGAGTTAGCAAGTGTATGCCCACACGTACGGGTCATGGTTTTGGCTTGCACCCTACACTAAACATGGAGCAACTGCTAGAGTCATTAAACAAATTGTTCCAGCAGCTTGAGTCTTTGGGTAAGCACTGGGAACAACATATAGACCAACGCTTTGATCAATTTGATGTGCGCATTACCCAACTAAAGGCCTCCGCCGGGACAAACCCCACCATTGGGGTGGATGTCCAATCTTAGGCAGGTGGCGAGGAGGATAGACGAATGAATGGAGTTGGCTAAGGAATCAGTTATGGGCGTGCACCCATGCACCCACTCCATGAGGGACATCAAGACCACTATTTTGAGAGGTACAACATGTGCAGCCTTGTGGCTAGAGAAAGTGCACCAGAGGCTAGTATAGAGTTACCCACTGAAGTCATTCCGGTAGTGGATGAGTTTCGTGATATCTATCCTGATGATCTACCAGACGAGTCTCCCCCTAGAAGGGATATAGAGCACACCAGAACATGGGACACCGTAATACCTACAGCCGAGTTTGCGTTTAATAGTTTTGTCGATACATCCACAAGTCTCAGTCCTTATGAAGTCATTACTGGTTATAAACCTGAGAAACCTATTGATCTTGTCCCTATGTCACTGTCCCATAGGCCGTCAGAGCCTGCAGAGTCTTTTGTACATCACATTCATTTATGGCATCAAGAAATCAGGCAGAAGATCACTACTCGTAATGAACATTACAAATTTTCTGCAGACCAGCATAAATGTTTCAAGGAATTCAATGTAAGAGACTCTGTAATGGTCCGCATCAGGCCCGAGCAGTATCCTCCGGGGGCCGTTCGTAAGTTACACGCATGTAGCGCTGGACCCTTCAAAATTATAAAACAAAAGTCTTAATGTGTATGTGGCAAATCTTCCACCCTCCATGGGAATTAGTTCCACATTCAATGTGGATGATCTAGTTGCATTTAAAGGGGTCACTGACGCATTGTCCAGCCTTTTGCCTAACCATCCTAATTCCCCAGACCTTTCCCTTTATCCATGGCCCCCTCTCGACCCATCTTCCCAGCCTCTACGTCCCATACCTACCCATCCCGACCTATTTTCCCAGCCTCTACCTCCCATATCTACCATTCCCGACCCATTTTTCCAGCCTCCACATCCCATTCCTACCCGTCCCAGCCCATTTTCCCAGCCTCTACCTCCCATACCTACTCTTCCCGACCTTTCTTCCCAGCCTCTACCTCCCATACATAGCCTTCACACACCCAGAGAGGAAATAGAGGATATCCTGGACCATCAGATAGTTTCCACGTCGGATGGCGGTTTTCAGAAGTTCCTGGTTAAATGGAAGCCACGCCCAGCCTTAGACAGCACGTGGCTCACGGATGAGGAGCTTTAGAGACTCGATCATAACATCTTAGAGAGGTTCAGGAGTTTTGTTTCGTCAGTGGTGAAATCTTTGTCGCCGGGGAGAGTTGATGGGGGCATCACGCACGCACCCCCCCCCCCCCCCCATACGCACGAAGGAGGGCCCCACCGTTGATCTGGATTGATAACGACGTCCAAGGAGGGCCCCCTAGCTAGAAGACGGAGCTTTGGTTCCTTGGAGTGGGCCCGATAATCAAGTAAAGCCCATCATGGGATCTTATGATCGGGGCCCACTAATCGGATTAAGTTCATATTTTAGGTTTTAATTATTTATGTTATTTAGAATATCATGAACGCTTTAGATTTGTTTAGTTAGTTTTTCTTTTGGTTTACTTCATCGCCAAGTAATAGATTGCACACATGGCGCGCGTTTTGGGGTATAGGGTTTTTCCTATAAATAGGCACCCCTTATAGTTCTTTTGATTCATTGAAGTTTAATAAAAATTCCTGTAAGTTTTTTTCTACTCTCTAAGTTTCCGTGTTATAGAAAAATTTAAGTGGATGTGAAGCCCTCCCTTTTCGAAGGGCTAACTATCGTGGTACGAAGCCACATCTATCCCCATCTGCCCCTACCCTCTTCTATCCATATATCTCACCTTCTACAGCCATCCTCACCTCGAATCCATCAGTTTTGCAGCAGATCTTCTCCCTACAGCCAGTTTCCAGAATCTGGTCCTGCAGAAAAGCTAAAACTTCGGCGGAGCACCGCGCACAGCCCGTAGCTCGAATCGCCCTGAAACTTTGGGGGTTTGGAGCCCACCCCTGGCCGACCAGGGCCAAGGAATCGGTTTCCGGGTGTGGGACCCGCTCACACGTGCAGCCAAGCTAGTGCGCACGTGCGCTAACCCTTGGCCCGCTGTCCGCCCGCGGGATTTGTCTCCCAATTCAGGTTCTCTTATTTTTCCATTTTCATACCTATTTTCATAAACTCTAACCCTAGATTGCATTACCTTTAATTTATTTGCCCTTTTTTTCACCCTAGGATTCCTTGAGTTGAAATTAGTGAATCCCTTGGATTAGGGACGTTTTACTATGCATGTGTGGATGATTATTTCTTATCTTTGAGTATCGTTTGGTTCATAATTTTTATTGATCCAGCCCGACCATGTGTAGGCCTGGACCTGCATAGATTCCCCTTAATTGAATGTTTGGACTTTCATGTGGGATATGGAATTTGTGTAATTGTTTCTGAACTAAAGTGATCTTAAGCCTAAAATCTCGCACATCATATTTGAATTTCATGTCTTGCATCAGATGGTTTGAGAATTTGAAATGATGGACACCGGCCTCCTATCATACTTTCTTGGCCTAGAAGTGAAGCAAATGGATGATGGAATCTTTATCTCTCAAGAGGACTATGCAAGAGAAGTTCTCAAGAAATTCAATATGTACAATTTCAAGCCGGCAAGCACACCCATGGAATATGGTCTCAAGTTGACAAAGTATGATGACAAAGAAAAAGTGGATTCTACATTTTTCGAGAGTTTAGTCGGAAGTCTTCGATACTTGACATGCACAAGGCCGGACATTCTCCACGGAGTTGGGCTAGTGAGCTTGTACATGGAAGAACCAAATTCTCTCACATTAAGGCAGTTAAGAGGATTCTTCGGTACATAAACGGTACAAGGAGTTATAGTTTGCTTTATTCATCATCTCAAGACTTTCAACTTATAGGCTATTCAGACAGTGATTAGAGATGAGACTTGGATGATAGAAAAAACATCTCTGATTTTGTATTTTACATTGAAGAAACTGCTTTTACATGGGAATCAAAGAAGCAACCGATTGTTACTCTTTCAACATGTGAAGCCGAATATGTAGCCGCGTCATCGGGGATATGTAATGTGATTTAGCTAAGGAATCTTCTCAAAGAGATTAAGATGCATTACGAGAAGCCTACAAAGATCTACGTCGACAATAAGGAATCCATTGTCTTAGCAAAGAATCCTGTATTTCATGGGAGAAGCAGGCATATCGACACTCGCTTCCACTTCATTCTAGAGCAAGTGAGGAACAAGGAGATCGAGCTCATTTTCGTCAAGTCACAAGATCAAGTTGCTGACATTTTCACAAAACCCCTCAAAGCCAACATCTTCAATAAGTTAATAAATATGATTGAAATGGTTGATGGAAAAAAATTATGTTTAAGGAGTGTTGTTGAAAAATAAACATAATTTTTGTAAAGTTGTAAAAGTGTGGAAAACTAACATTGTAAGGATAGAAGTTTCAAGAGAGTCACCAAGAAAGTTCATACTTTTAAATTCGTATGGGAAATGGCATGGGTATTTGGGGTAGGTGGAATCTCATTAAATGAAAAAAAAAAAAAAAGTAGAAAGGACCCCAATGACCTATATACACATGTGGAGGGCTTCATTATAATGCAATAAGTAAGAAATATTCAATACAAGTGAGTTTTTTATCATTTCCATTCTTCGAGTCCCTCTTCCTCGTCCCATTTCTAGCTTGTGTAAAAATCTAAGAGTGTCAAAGGCCTCTTCACATACAACAATTGTTCATGCCTACAAGTCCATATGCAACTAGGTGCATGGGAAGGGATCCATGCACATAAGCCACTAGATAATCTCTTGATCCATTATTAGTAAATACTAATTATATCCAATCATAGGATGTTAACCAGGAAATTAGCTAATCCCACTAATCAAGGGATTTTGGCTCCACATTTCAGAATTTAAAATCTCGAATATCCAAAAAAAAAACTAATATAGACATTAATATATTATTAGTAACCACTAATTGTGCATTATTAATATAGAATCAAGATTGGGTTTAGTTTGGGTCTCATTGCCCGAGCCCAACCTGGTCTCGGCCCAGCCCAACCAAAATTTCAGGTTGGGCTAGTTGGGTTCAGGTTAAGCCCGACCCAAGTTGCACACCTATACCACACACGCCCAAAAGAAGGGGGGGAAAGGAAAAGAAAAGGGGAAAAACGAAGGTAGGTTCCACTTTCTTTCCACCACATCCAAGTCCACCAACACTCCTCTCTTCGGTTCAGATTATTTGTGCCATAAACTGATGTTAATGCTCAACATGAATTTGAACCATATTGACTTTACTTTCACATGTCTAATATTTTTTGAGGTTTGCAAGCTTTGTAGTGCAAAGAATTGTGTGTGAAACACGTACTGCAAGTCTACAATAAACCATCATGATATCAGATTACGAATATATGAGAGAGCCTGTGGTCGAGATACACTGTCATGAAATTTGTACTACAAGCCTACAAACCTTCTCCAGCATTCCAACATTAAACTACTCCTATCTCAAACTTGAAACATAAGTCACTTTGAAACTCAACAAATGCACACGCGCGCGCACATATATTCCTTATATATTTACACAAGACATTGAGTTTGACAAAAAGGGAGCGTAAGTGGACCCAAATCATGTAAACTGCCAAAGAGAATGAAATGCATGATATGGTAGTCTGTGCCAATTTTTGGTGGAAATGCAGCAAATAAAGCAAAGAAAAGGAGAAGTGCCATTAGTAACTGCCAATCTACGCTTCCATTAGTGTTCGTGATGCACAAATTTTGCTACGTAGGCTCAAAATGTTTTTTTTCCCACCTTCCTCAGAGAAAAGGCTCAAAATGTGGTAAAAAATTGAAGTCGCAGTCCATGATACAGCTGATCCATATGGATCGTCAGTCATACTAGCAAATAAATTAGTCACATGGGCTGATATTTGTTGAATCTTAAGGGGGAAAATTCACATCTAGCTATCATACCATTTTTCTAAAGAACTGATGCATGTCGACATATATCTTGCATCATGACCTATTCTTCATTAGTAAGCTCAATGATTTCCATTAGCTAGTTAGTATGAGTAGTGAAAGTTGCATACTGTTAAGGGTATGTAGTCCTGCATTTACAAATAGCTCTCTGCCCAATTATGTACAACAACACAAGCAAAATTAAGTTTCTAGAACAAGCATGATCATACAAAAATCCAGAACCTATACCAAAGTATCTTATTCAAAAGAAAATGAGAGGTTATGGTTCCTTAAGAACACAACATCAAATAAATGAAATAATGACCGTGTTTAATGCTTCTTAACTCAATAGCGTGTGATTCTGCAAGCCCGTCAAGCCTAAGGCCCTGAGTAGTTTGGTCAAGAAATTGCGTCCAAATTTTCCATTCAGGAAACAAGCAATCAGTTGCTAAATAGCTCACCTGCAACACAGCAATTCACTTAATCATTCGCGAGATTATGCTGTCAACCCAGCACTAATGTCAAAGATGAAGGAACCCATGAGCAATACCCATGTTGCAAACCCCTCATTAAGCCACAAATGTGTCCACCATTCCATTGTTACAAGATTTCCAAACCATTGATGTGCAAGTTCATGTGCTACAACAATTGCAACCTGTAGAGAAAGATAGCCATGATGAAACAGTTTATGTAAACTTCGAGTCAATCTACCAGTGCAAATCAAATTGTGGCAGTGTTTTAAATAGTGAATAGCATGTAGTGTAGCGTTCATCCCAGTGACGTGTGACACATAAGCTACACGCCACTTTTAGATATGCTATCAAGGTTGCCCTTGGTTGAACCAAATATCATGAAGTTTCATTGCACCAAACTAGATTGATTATTAATGCAATTTAATGAAACGTGATATTTGATGCAACCAAACACAGCATTAAATAATAGGAAAAATAGGCCAAAGATTAAGCATAAAGATAAAGGAATAACTTGTAGTGTAACTTGCAATATATATATAGTGCAAGCTACATAGCATGTAACATAGGCTACATAGTGTGTAGCATGTGCAAATTAACATGTAGCATAAGCTACATGTGACTTAAAACTACTTTCATGAGCTACGTAGCATGAAGGCTAAGCTACACACTGCATAGCGTAAACTTTTTAAAACACTGCTTTGTGGCTATCGAATGCTCAAGGAGATATCATCTGTCCCAAAGAAGTCAAGCAAAAAAGATCAATCAACATAGTCAAGCAGCATGGAGTCCAAAGAACAACAGAAAGTTTTATAGAAATTAGTAAATACTGCAAGGAAACCAATCTTCAGTTTCATAAAATAATAGCTGAAGGATCAACATAACGTGGTCAGGAACAGAATCCTGAACTATCAAATATCATTAAATATATGCACATTACCCTTTGCTTGTTTGCAGCCGCAGAATGTTGATCATCATAGAGCAGTGCTGTTTCACGATATGTGACCAAACCATAGTTCTCCATAGCCCCAAAAGCAAAATCAGGTATTGCAATCATGTCCAGCTTGGGTAATGAATATGGCATGGAAAAATAACTGATAAAATCCAATAAAATGTTAGATGATGGAAATCAAGTACATCCACCCCAGCACTAGAAAACACTCAAGAAAATTATACTAGAACTCCAAAAAGAGAACAAGACCATTATTAGATTCCGTTGAGTCCAGTTGGTTCCAGAAATCAATCAAGTTTGTAGGGAAATGATTGTAATGATCAATTAACAGTAACTCAATGATCTCAACATATGAAGAAGAATTTAGCATAATAAAGACAAAACCTACTTTTCGTAGAGATCAAGCGTCCTGACAGCAACATCCAAAGCAAATTTCCCTTGATTTGTCTTACCAATCTGACAGTATACACGAACCTTAGTCCCTGAACATGCAAGATAACATTAATCAGGAAAATGGGTTGCCAAATCGTAAGAAACAAAAATGTTCAGTACAAGAGCATACCATTGAGCGTCAAGTCTTCTATGTAATCAAACAAACCGACAACAACAGCCACCAAATAAGTTGACATAATTGGTGACTCCTGGAAAGAAACCATCTTCAGTTGCCCATCAAGCTTTTCTTGAATGACTGGCATATTGGACAACGCTATCAGCTCTGAGGGAACTTCCAATGCTATCTTGAACGTAGCCTGAACACAATATGTTAGCAAAATGAAGGGACAAAAAATAATAATAATAATAATAATAAAAATACTACATTCATTACAGATTTTCATTGATTACATATACACCATAAGACATCCCCATGAACAGATGGGAGTTTTTCAGAAAAGAGGAAACTGCAATCAAGGTATAAAGAGGCAGCAGAGGATTCTAGATTCAAATAGAACTGCCCCTTCAGCTTTTTTACTTTCATTTCCCTTTTGTTAACTTAGGGACTACATTGTAGAAGTCTATATATTTCTTGTTCATTGAATAGGAACCATATTTATAAATAGAGGATATAGTTGTGCACACAGATCTCAAAGATAATATCCATCTCATGAATAGGATAGCAACATGTATACCAGATACTAATCTCTCCCCTCTCCCCCCCCCCCCCCCAAGCATGAGGCGAGATGATTTGAAAAGCTGCATGAGAGGCTGACTGCATGTTTGATGACTTCTGGGATGTAAACCATTGGCACTTTTGGTGACTTCTGAAGGACCTAGTGGCACTTACAATGTCTGGGATTTAAATCTTTGGCTCTTCCGGTGGCAGCAACACTTCCAAAAGGCCATGAGGCAAACAGGGTTGCTTATGACAGTGGGTTTATGTGGCTTACAGGGACGATGAAGCTCACAATATAGTGATTTGGGTACAGAAGACTCCGACAACAGATCAGACGAACAAGGCCTTGCCAGACAGAGAAGGGTTTGGGCGCTGGAACTGGTAGGATTCCAGATATGGGATCTCCTCAATGGTTGCCAACAGAGATAGAAGGGAAGGGAGACTCACCGGCTAAGATTAGCACCAAAGCTTGTCATGGCTCTTACAGCATGTTAAATTAGAGCCTACATCATGGAAAATGTTGTATATTTTGTATTCTTTGAATGAGAATTGTATTTATACATGGGGGATACAACTACACACGCAGCTGTATGCATATCTCAAAGATAATATCTTATCTATAAGATAGTAACGTATCTACAAAATACTATTCATAATCCATAGATAACACTAATATACTCTTAACAACTTTGAAAGTTTGTGACTTAATGTTAAAATTATGAAAACCAGAGAAGGTAAATGGCAAACAGATAAGCATTAATTCATTCAAAGAAATAGCAAGTCAACAATTACCTTAATAGCAGGTTCATCCCAACATGGAAAACATCGGCGTGCATCTGCAGGCTCAAATTGTGTAACTGCCATGTTTTTCTTCTCCCCATTATGCTCATAAGTACTGGAGAAAAAATAAAACAATCCTGAATAATAACAAGATAACTAGTGTTCAAAATATCGGTATCGCATTACGTATCGCACTATTGGGATACGGATACATATCGGTTATCACATGGGATATATTGGTTGTATCGCGTAATGTATCGTTGTTGTTGGAAACATGGGCGAACGTTGGAAATTGGTCGAATTTTTCAATGAAATTTCAGTGATTGTTAAAAAAGACATCAATACATACTTACAAATCAAAAATTACAAAAAACAAGTGCACATAATAGGCTTCTTTGTATGGGGTCCTAATCTATGCACAGTCTAACTGAATTGATGCAAGTATATTCAAAGTTTATTCATATAATTTCTAAATGTAAGAAAAAGTGTGGAAACAAAAGCAATATATTCAAAAGCAAAAGAAGAATCACTAGATTAGGCTACATATATGTTTGATTTTATGTTTGGACACAGATTGTAACTGATTTGCGAGAATTAGGAAAATTTTGTTTTTTTTTTTTTTTTAAATTTTCAACTTGGTCCTCCAAATCTCAAAATTGAAGCTCATAATCCATGATTTTTCATGTAACAATTTGACACTGATTTAACATGATTTACAAAAAATGATCAAAATAAAAAAATGCTCACCAGATCGAACATGCAGGATATATCCCACTACTTGTGCGTTTCGTATGGCACATGTGGGATACAAGACATATCATGAGATGTATCGGCCGATATCGTCGATATTTAAAACACTTTATATAACAATTTCAGCTTAGTATTCTACACGACCACTTCAAAGTGCAGTTTTCAGTATCTCTCCAATGCACGAGGCACCTCTGTGGGAACCATTCTTGATTGAGAGATAATTCTAAATGCCTCCCCTCTAGTTTCTAACAAACCGCGCCAACCCCCCCCCCCCCCCCCAGTGGTCTACTAGAAATGTTTATCTTTGAGAAATTAACCGTTTTACCCCTATCTCAAGGTACTAGTTGTACGCAAATGGGCCTACCTTGGTGAGGGCATATCATCCTACCCATTCAGCATAGTCAATCTACCATGAAAATGTGAAACCCCAAAAATCAAGCTAATCCAACCATCCGATAGTACGTAAATTTGGAGGTTTTTCGGTGGGTGTGGCCCACACGATGATTTGATTACCCTGATTGTTTTATTTTTATTTTTTTGCATTGAATATCTATGGTATAGGGACCCTACTAGACGGGTTGAATCTCCACAATCAAACACCTTGCATGCGATGCTCTATTGAGGTAACTAAGGTGATGGGAGTTGGGTTGAATCCTATAACGAAATATTATAGTTGGTTCTTAGTATAGATTCACCTAGATGAGTGTTCTAGAAGATTTAGACAATGATATGCCTATAGATTTGTGTCTAATCTCTAAAACAAGGTGGATATCAAGTTCATCTTCTTAATGGAGGTTGGAATCCTCATTAGACTGGTAAAGCTCGAGAAGACGACTTGAATATCATAGGTTTAGAGGCATGGGATGAGGGATATGAGTGGGGTGAGCTCTAATGGCACCCATCAAAATGCCCAATGCTCGAAAGCCCTTTATATAGAAAATAGTTTGCAACAACTATAAAACAGACAGAAAAACAGCATCCTCAATCGATCAACCGAGGCCTTTAATCAATCGAACTTCATTGATTTAGGCTAGCGAACTCGCTGGATAGTTTTGGCCATATTCGATCGATCTACCTTTAATCGAGCTTTCCGAAGAGTCTGTTGTTTTGGGCAATTTGGTTTACAGCAACTCAGGACCTCTATAGCCTATTTTAGCATGTTCATATGGAGCTCATAAGGTTAAAGGATGATCAAATGAAAGTTTAAGCGAATGGTCTTCACCATACGTTTGCTCCCTATAGGTGAAGGTTCGATTCCCCTCCTTGGCTTTACCCGATACACGTGGTTTTGGGTGATTGTGTGTATCCGTAGGGATTAGTCTCACTTCGAAAAAAAAGGTGGAGACACCCTGCGTCTTCAACATAATAATAATAATAATAATAATAATAATAATAAATGAAGGTTTAACTATTAAGGTTAGGATCATCTAGAGATTAGGTTGTTTTGGGTATAAGGTTAGGGTTACCAAGCCACCTCATGATTTACATGTTCTTCACTCCTTGATGCTTCAGGTCCTATTGTATCTTCGGTTTTCAGCTTCCAAGGGTTCAACCGACTTACTAACACATGGACCCACGTAATTAACAAATAAGTGTACAAATAAGTGCACTAACATTTTCCAATTGTTTCCTTTCGTAAGTCCCACTTGAATCACGAATGGCGCTAATTTTTAGGCCCCACAACTAAAATGGGGTAATACATCTACTGATTGAGTTGATTTCACTTAAAAATCATGGTGGGGCCCACTAATTCTCGAAGTGGATTTCAAAGGATTTTCATGCAGAGGTTGACTAACATCAACCACATCCAGAGCTAAAATACTCATACGTGGCCCACTATGATGTTTATGTGAAATCCACCCCAATCACTAGGTGCATCACCCCATTTTAGCCGTAGGCCGAAAAATCAACTAAGTCCGTGATTCAACAGCCAGGTCCGTGATTCAGGCGGACCACATGAGTGGAAATAGTATATAGGGCAACGCTCACCCACCAAACTATTTCCCTTCATGTGGCCCACCTGAATCACGAATATTGGACCTGATTTTTATCCTAATGTCTAAATTTCAGCTTGGCATCTAAAGGTTGGAGTGGATTTCATATAATCATCACGGTGGGCCCTGAAAAATGAAGGGTAGGCATCCCTCTCCCAATGGTTTCCCTTCGTATGGCCCACCTGAATCACGGACTGGTCTTATTTTGGGGCCCTATGGCTAAAATGGGGTAATGCACCTAGTGATTGGGGTGGATTTCACTAAAACATCATGGTGGGGCCCACTAATTCTTGAAGTGAAATCACCATGCAAAAGCTGACTCACTTCACCACATGGAATCCATGGTAATCAGTGTTGGATCCACGGCTTCCCTCAGTGATTTCAAAACGGCTGAACTGGCAATATAAGCTGCCAAACACAGATCCTTACTCTTGCTCCGGTGGTAGACTCTCAGGAGTTTCAACACCTGGTCAAGGGTTGAGTATCCATACGTGGTGAAATCCCACAACAGTGTGAGTGTGTGGGTGTGTGCGAAAAAAAAAAAAAGGAAAGCCGCCAAACACAACTTTTTTTGTGATTCACACTGATTACCACCTGATCTATGCTGCCAAATGACACCTTATATAAAAAGACTAAGTGGCTCATCCTACAAGCTATTTATTTTGCTTCCCAAGTGTATCGTGCAAGCCCAATTCCTAAGCTCCCCTGCTGTGCTGGGCAGGTCACGGACTCAGTTCCTTGGCTCATGGGCTGGAATTGGACATTCTCCATCCCATTCCAATTGCAACCATCAGCGGAAAAGAAGATTACCTTCTGTAGAATCCTTTCATCTGGTCATTCAAGGTTCCCGAGAATCCAATCCCCAGAATCCCTTCCCCGATGGGAAGAAATCCATCGAATGCAAGCACCAAGATTTCATCCTCTTCAACCAAGATGACTTCCGAAGGATGATAAACTTCCTGAACAATCAGTAGAAAACACATCAATCTCTTCTCTCCACAGTAAATGAATGAAGGGAAGAACGAAAAAGAAAAAGAAAAGAGAGAGCTTTCTCTTCAGTTCTTGCCTTGTCAGATTGTCGAGTCTTGAAACAGACCGATCCATCGTCGATGGAGAGATCAGCAGCGTTGAGGACGATGAACCTGGTCTCCGCAGTAACGTCGATGTCGATATCGACGGTGCCGGTGAATTTGCAGGCGAAGAGATCAGGTCTGAGCTTGAGGTCGTAACGTTTCGGGGCTATAAATTTCGGCAGCCGAGGCTGGCCTTTGAACTGCTGCAGCTCGGGTTTCTGAGTCTCCGCCATCACTTGCTTCGCTTGCTTTACTTTGCTCCGCTTCCGCTCTTTATAAAATGCTCCACATGAAGTCATGCTTCAGGAGTGCACTCGTCAGAGTGCTTACGTGTAAGGAAGGGCTCATCTCGAGCTGGAAACGGATTGGGTACTTCCCCGCCACCAGCCTGGTGGCTATCGGTGCTCTGTATGCCCCAAAATGATGTATGTGTTTCATCCATTCCGTTCATCCATTTTTACCGATCATTTTAGGGCCAAAAATAAGAGGAATATAAATCTCAGGTGGACCACACCACAGGAAAACATAGTGATTGGATTTCCACCATTAAAATCCTCCTAAGCCCACCGTAGTGTTTATTTGCCATGCAATCTGTTGATTAGATCGTACAAATCCAGATGAAGGGAAAAAACAAAGATCGGCTTGATCAAAAACTTTTATGGCCCCCAAAAGTTTTTAACGGTTGATGTTCATTCAACATTTTTTTTTCCTGTAATGTGGTCCAATTGAGATTAGAATATAACTCATTTTTGGTCTCATACCATAAAATGATATAGAAATATAGATGGACGACATGGATGAAACACATACACCATGGTTGGCCCACAGACCGACCACCAGCCATTGGCTGATGGCAGGGGGAGTAGCCAATCCGTTTCCTTTTTAAATGCTCCACGTGGAGTTATGCTTCCAGAGTGCACCCGTCAGGGTGCTTACGTACAAGGAAGGGCTCCTCGGAACTTATATTTGAAATAAATTGAAATCCAAATCACGTGAACTTGATGGCCTTAAAACCCTTAAGTGTGTACGATGGCTTGCAACTGAAATGCATTGGAGTTCAATTTGTGTTTGGATGCGTGGAACTGGAATGCATCGGAATTCTTTAATATTTTTACTTAATTACAGGAGCTATAACATATTAAATTAGCGCACATGAGTAATATCTGAAAAAATGGTTGTAATAAGTTCATTGAAATATATATCTTAACTAAAAATGAGGAAATTTCAAACAGAAATGAGCCACAAATGTAGAATTTAAGTGACTTGAAAACACTTTTTATCTGTCAATTTAGATGGTCAACATTTGGATAATTCAAATTATTTTATTAGTGTGATTTTAATATAATTGAATTATTTTAAAGCATATTAGTGTGCCACTATTGTTACTGGCATAACTATCTTGCAAGGGAGTTAAAATAAAATTAAAAAAAAAAGGCATTTTAGGCTAGTAACACTATAGGCCTCTTTCTTTCACCATTTGCTAGGGCAAGTAGTGGTAAATGGTTAATTATTACTTACCATGGTACATTTATGTATCCTAGCCATTATGGTGACAACTCTAAAATTAATTAAGATAGAGAAAAGAGATGCATAAAATCCACAAGGGCCATTGTGATGTATGTGTTTGATCCATGTTGTCCATTATCAACTCATTTTAGGGCATGAGCCCAAGAATGAAACAAATCCAAAGGGCATGTGGACCACACCACAAGCTATAGCGTGAATTGAAAGCTTATTGTTACAAAATTCTCGGGGGCCACCAAAGCTTGGGTCAAGCTGAGTTTTGGGTTCATCAATGACTTTCTTACTTTATGAACAGGTTAGACGTCAAAAACCCTCAGACCGTATACAAATTTTCATTTTTTATGATAAATGTCATCATCCTCTTGTTTCTCATGGTGTGATCAACCTAAACTTATAATTTGCCTCATTTTGAGCTCATGGTCAAAAATAGAGCCAACAAAATGGATAGATGATGTGGATCAGACATAATACATCATGATGGGACCCACAAATTTTAGGTATCCAATTTTATTAAAAGCAATCTCATTTCTCAAGACATATTTACTTGATTTCCCTCTCCTAACAACTATTAAAAGTAATCATTACTCATTTACCATCATTTACTGTTGTAAATGGTAAATCAATCAGCCCCTAAGTCACAACAAATAAAGAGATTTTCGAGATACACCAAAAGATATTTTTTCCTTACTAATGATTCCATTTACACATACACATATGAAAAAAAAAAAAAAAAAGAGTATTTATACCCAATTACTTCAATGGGAATCACTTACAACACCTCTTTAACACAAAGCAGCTCATTGGGGTCCATTATATTGTATATTTAAAACCCACTCGGTGTGGTGTGCATGAGCATTGTATCAAGTTGGTTTTTGTATGTTCTCTTCTTCTTCAGAGTTACACCTGATTAATGGGTTGGATGATTGTATACAGATGGTACACTTATCAAGGAAGTTTTTATAAGCTATGCATTTGATTCATTGACTAGTAACCCAACTAATTAGCTTATCAACATTCCTTGGCCAATCCAACAATAGTAAGTATTTTATGTTTTGCTTTGTTTTATTTTTTCATATATGTTCCTTAAAGTGTGTGTGCCTGTGTGGATGGAAATGGTACCATGAGGATGACCTCATGGGAACTTCCCATGAGATCGAGTTGTGTGGGCCCCCCTAATGTGTGTCAAACATCAACGCTATCAGTTAGATGCACCATTCCATGGTGGCTCACGTGCTTAATAATTAAGTCAATTCATGACTCAGGTGGGCCACACCACATATAGTAGTTGAGAGGGGTTATCCTTCCATTAAAATCTTCATAATCATTTCTTAGGCTCACTGAGATGTAGTCACAAATCCAGCCCATCCATTATGTGTGTCCCAGTAGGATGAGGGGTCATACCAAGTTTCAACCACATCCAAAACTCAGGTAGGCCCCACTAAGTATTTTTATATGTTTTAGGCATGTCTTCACATAGTTTTAGATGGCATAACCACCTAAGTTCCATATACGTCTGATTTTTGGGATATCTCATAACTGAAGGGGACCTATCAAATGCACTTTCAACGCATATCATGGTGGGGCCCACACAGCTCAACCTCATGGGAAGTTCCCATGAGGTCGACTTTATATATATATATAAGTCAGCTGTTAGATCCTTGGATTTTGCTTTGAGCATAGATTTTGAAGCGTTCAACCTCGTTTTCGAATTTGGCCTGGTATGAGTCTAGGCTGAGTACGAAACTCTTTTTCCTGCAACGTGTTGGACATGGGCATTATAATTCTGGTCAATGCTGGATATGTATTGAATACGGGAGAAATCCTGGTAAATGGGCCCATTTACCACCGTTCGTCCACTTTTTATGAATACGCATGACCTATCTGATCATCAGATTGTGGGATAGATGGACAAAAATGCCTTTGCTTTTTCTTCTCATTCTTCTTCCTCTAAAAGAGACAAATAAATCAGAAAAATATACTTTCAATATCTTCTTATTTTTCTTTAGAAAATATAAAGAGAATAAAAATAAAGATATCAAATAAATGAAATAATTCATTTTCTTCTTTGGTTCTTCTTCTTCTTCTTCTTCTTTTTCTTTTTGTTTTTTATAAAAAAAATAATGAATAAATCAAACAATTAACTAATAAATAGAAAAATATTCTTAATTTTCTTAAATACAAAAGAGAAAATGAAAATAAAATTATTAAATAAATAAAACAATGCACCTTCAACTTCTCTGTTTTTTTTTTTTTTTCATTTTTCCTCCCTTTTCTAAAAAAAAAAAAGGATAAATAAATCTAAAAGTTAATTAATTAACAAATACACATTCTTAAATAAAAAAATTAGAATGAAATTTAAGAAAAATTGTACCAAGCGTGACCCCCACAATAAAGTGTACCAACGGCAAATCACGGCGGCAATGCAATGTACCAACGGTGAACAACAACCCTCATAGTATACTGTACCAACAACCAATGTTCAAAGTATCTATGATATTACCATAATATACCTAATATCATCTGTACCGATAACACCGGTTGTATAAGAAATTTCAAGTTTCAGTATATATATTGCTGAGTATCATTGATGTATGAATATTGCCAATATTTTTAATTTACTGTAAATTTCAAGCATCACTTGTATTGCTATTGTATTAATATTGCGAATGTATTGCTATTATTTTCAACTATGTAAATTCTAAGTATAGCTTGCATCTCTAATATATCGATAATATCACTAATGTATTGATATTGTCAAAAATTTGTTTATTAAAAAATGTTTTATAGGATAGATGGATGGGATGGTTAGATGGATAGATGTCAGGAATGGAAAGATATGGGATGATGGGTGTTTGGATAATTGGATGGGATAGATGGTTGGATACATGTGATGAATGGATGGTTGAATGAGAATGATTGATTAATGGTTGGTTGGATCATCATGCATGTGTATTTATTGCATCAGGAATGGATTGATTGATGAATGGATAGTTTATAAATGTATTATGCATGTTTGTTTGCTTATTAATTAGTTTAATGAGATTTAAGTGATTATTGTATTACTGTTAGAATAATTTCTTAAAGTAACACAGACTTTTAGCTTTATTAAATGAAAATTTTATTATGTATGCATTCTGGTTTTAAAAAATTATTCTTAAATATGTAAATATATATATATTTTAGCATATCTTAAAGTTTCACCGAAAAAATTCATTACTTTCCCATATATTCTTGCATTTACGAAAATTGGCAATATTATCAACGATATCAATATTGTTTCCGTATCCTAGGTAATCATAACGCATAGTGATATCAATATCTCCATACTTCGAAAATAGCAAACAGTTACCCCCTGCGGTGTACCAACAGTGAACTGTAACCCTCCAAGTGCAGTGTACCAACAACAAATAGCAGCCCTTGCAACATAGTCAAATTTTTTTATTTGTCTTTTTTTTAGAGAAAAAAAAAAAAGAGACAAAAAAATGAAAAGGAGAAGCTAAGTTATTTTATTTATTTGATATTTTTATTTTCATTCTATTTTTATTTTTGTCTTTTTGGAGATAGCCTGTGGCGTGGTCCACATGGTGAGTAGATCTGCTTTGTTTTTTGGATAATGCCCTAAAATGATATGGAAAAATGGACGGACACGTGAATACATACTACATACATCAAGGTGGGCGCCACAATGAGGGTTGCATCGACTTGGGTGAGTCTGGGGTCATACCAAATCCGCTCCCATGCTAAAATCAGACCGAACGATTAGGTGCAGCCCTGGCCTCATCCAGATCGTGCAACATTTAATGTGGGGCCAACTTGATATATGTATTTTATATCCACGCCAGTAGGGCTCAGCTTGATGTGTGTATTTTATATCCATGCCGTCAATCCATTTTGCGAAATCATTTTAGGGCATGCATTGGGCCCAAAAATGAAGTAGATCAAAATCTTGGGTGGATTATAAAGGAAATAATAGTAATTGACCATTAAAAAAATTTTGTGGGCCACAAAAGTTCCTATTCATGCTGATATTTGGCTTTTTCCTTCATTAAGGTTGGTGTGACCTTATCAACATGTTGGATTGCAAATAAACATTACAATAAGCCTTAGGAATTTTTAATGGCAGAGAATTCATTCACTAATGTTTCCTATAGTATGGTCCACCTGAGATTTGGATCTGCTTCATTTTTGGGCTAATTGCCCAAAATGATCCGGTAAAACAGATGGAGTGCGCGTATAGCATACATATATCAAGGTGGGGCCCACGGCAAGGGCACCATCGTCTTGGGTGAGGTTGGGCCGCACCTAGTCCTCTCTTGGGTGAGGCGGAATCCCACCTAATATGCTCCCACATCAAACTGTGCACGTGGTGGACATGTAATGGCAGAATAAACTATCTAAACTGTGTGCCCCAGTTTAGATGGGCCACGGACCAGATATTGAATTCGAAAGCATCGAAGCAAGAAATGTCCATGAATTGAAGGTTAGGATCATTTGATCAATTTGATTTTTGGGACCACGACGGTTCAAAAGTGAGCCTCATCATTTGGACATGTTAATTTGATGCATGTATATTTGATATGAATGCTTATCAGCTATTACAGTTGTTGGGATTCGAATAACTGTACATTAGAATAAGGTGCATCTGATTCTTAAGGGCCTGTTTGGGAGCTTGGATTTGGAAAGCATTGAAATCCAAATCGCAATTACATTTGCATTAAGGTGATCCTGGATCCACATATGTTTTCGAGGCTTGTATTTAGAGGGAATTGAAATTCTTCAACTTAAATTTGATTAACTAATTAAATCAGCTTTTATATCTCAAATTAGCATATGTGTGTGTGTGTGTGTCTGTGTTTGTGGGAAATGGTATTATGAGGTCTGACCTCATGAGAGCTTCTCATAAGGTTGAGCTGTGTGGGCCCCACCATGATGTGCGTCGAACATGTACACCATGTATTTGATGGGTCACCTTTAGGTTATGAGTTATCCTAAAAATCAGCCTTATATGAACAGGTGGGCCATAGCATCTAAAACCATGTGAAGACATGCCAAAAACATATAAAAGCACTTGGTTAGGCCCATTTGGGTTTTGGATGTGGTCAAAACTTGGTTTAACCCCTCATCTAAGTGGGACACATACAATGAATGGGCTGGATTTGTGAACCACATCTCGGTGGGCCCAATAAATGATTATGAATGTTTTAATGGGGGGTAACCCATCTCAACTGTTGTATGTGGTGTGGCCCACCTAAGTCATGAATGGACTTGATTTTTAAGCCCATTTAGTGCATCTAATTGATGGGATAGATATTCGATACACATCACGGTGGGGCCCACATAGCTCGACCTCATAGTACCACTTCCCCGTGTGTGTGTGTGTGGGGGGGGGGGGCACGATCACAAACAAGCAACTCACTGATATTTTCTAATCATTCATTTAGATGTCCACATTTGGATGGTTTAGATTATTCTATTGACGTGATTTTAGTATTGCAGCAAAAATTAAATTGTTTTAGGTATGCCATGTAACCACTATATTATTAGCCTAAAGACAACTTTATTATATGTGTAACTCTCTTATCTTAGTGAAAAAAAGAAAAGAAAGAGAGAGTCAAAAAAATTATTTCAAAATACACTAAAATATAATTTTAAATACCTCTGATTTCATTTACTTTTAAATCCAAAAATGGCAACACAGAAAGCAGCCATTTAATTTGAAATACACTCATTTACCACTCAATCTAAAATGCCAATAGGGTTTAAGGGAGCCTACTAAGTTAAATCAATTCACTGATGGCCTGTGTAATGAGCGGGAAGGCATGTCAAAGATCCAAGTGAATGGCACTTGTTTAACATCCGGATCATTCATCACCTAGAATATATTGTCAACATGCCATGGACTAAAAATAATGTTGGTTCATTAATGAGCCAATCCAAACTTGTATGGAAAGTAAGTGGTTAGGAAAAAGTCTAACAATCCAAATTCAATGGACATGTGTGCACCAGTTTATATGGGCCACAAATCAAATATTGAATTTCAATGAGTCAAACAATACAATGTCCAAACCGTTAAATTGAATGTGGATTGCATACTGACACTGTGAGTAGCACTTTATTGGATGGTGTTCTATAAGCTCCACAATGATGCATGTGTTTTATTTACACCATCCATCCATTTTGGATTATTATTTTAGGGGATGTGCCCCAAAATAAAGCATATCAAAATCTCAATGGACCACACCACATAAAATAGTGGTGATTGAATGCCCATCATTAAAAACCCTACAAGGGCCACAGAAGTTTTGGATCAAGCTGATATTATAGTTTTCCCTTCATCCAAGTCATTGCGACTAATCAGCAAGTTGGATGATAAATAAACATTATAGTAGTGTTGGGAAATTTTTAATGGTTGAAGTTGAATCACCACTCGTTACTTGTGGTGTGATCCACAGGAGCTCCTTGAGGGCCGCAAAAGTTTTGATTCAAGTTCATGTTATGGTTTTCCCATCATCTAGGTCATTGTGACTAATCGGCTGGTTAGATGATGAATAACATATCCATCGCTCGCCATAAAATAGAAATTTTGTATTTGTGGCAACGTGATTGAGCCACATCATTATAAACTGCATTTAATGCAGTAACAACATCAGTTATACCATGGACCAATCACAATGGAGGATCCGCATTCATAAACATTACAGTGGGTCCTACGGAATTTTTAATGGTGGAAGTTGAGTCACCACTTTTTTCCTATAGTATAGTCCACTGGAACTCCTTGGGCCTATAAAAGTTTTGATTGAAGCTGATATCATGGTTTTCCCTTTATCCATGTAATTGTGACTAATCAACATGTTAGATGGTAAATAAACATTACAGTGCGCCCTAGGAAAGTTTTAATGGTGGAAGTTGAATCACCACTCTTTTCCCATGGTGTGGCCCACCAGAGAATTGGATCCGCCTCATTTTTTTGACTCATTCCCTAAAATAATGATCCAAAATGGATGGATGGCATGGATAAAATACATACATCATTGTGGGGTCCACTTGCAATGCCACTATGCAGTCCCTGGCACGTTAAATCAATCTGATTTGGGGATCACCACCTATCAAAAGTGGGTCCCATCATTTGGACAGGTTAGTTTGATTTACAGATTCCTCGTACATGAAGAATTGAAATGAATGCTTATCATCTATTAAAGTTGATGGGATTCGATCATTTCTTTAGTAAAGTAAAGGGCATCTGATTCTACGCCTACCAAGTTAAATAAATTCATTGGGGCCCTGAATAAGGGGCAGGAATGCATGTTACAGATCCACGTTAACGGCACATGTCAGAGATCTGGGCCATTCACAAGATGAAATACACTACTAACACGTCATAAATCAAAAATAATATTAAATTTTTTTATAGCCATAATAATATTATATATCCAGAACATGATGAGTGGCCCACTGGTATGTGTGACATTTGCTATGATCTCACACAGATTCCACATCATGACCCTGAAATACATTGAGAAAGAACAAAGGGAAAAGCTTTGATGCCTCCGAATGTGATTCATGTGTTTAGAAATTATAAATATTGGCATATATACGTGAATTCAAAGTGAACTGTCAAAATCACAGGTCACTTCAAATGGCCCATAAAATTATTGGCTAATTAGTCAACATTAGGATTAACTAAAATAAAATTGGAGTTTTATGGCAAAATTCTTTGAAAAATCTGATTTTATCAAATAATGCCTTAGATGACCAAATTTATTGGGTAGTGATTTTTTTGGGAATGAAATTACTTACTTGTGTTAACCTTTTTTTTCTTTTAAAAACTGATACATTTGAGAACTGTGGGATGTACCTGGTATGTGTGTAACATCCAACTTATCCAACATATGCACCCATCATGATTATCACTTTGATAAAATTGAAAAAGAAGGGAAAAAAACCTAGAATATTAAATAATTTGCTTTTGTTTCCTGGACCGTGGGGTCTCGAATTTATACATGGGGAATGACCCTGATATGGAATAATGCAATAAATATGAAACTTCGTGAAAGAAGAAAATATACAAAGGAATGAACTAATTTCCTAATACACAAATGAAAAATGAAGTCGTTCCTAATATTTTCTCTCAAGTTGGTCCGTGAACGTTTGGAACGCCTAACTTGCCTAAAAAATCAAATTTTTCTTGACTAAGAGATTTTGTGAAGACGTCTGCACATTGTTGCCGTTGGACACAAATGGAGTACAAAGAACGTCGGATACACACACATACAACACACGGTCGAGTGCATGTAACTCTAACATATGGTCTAAGTCAAAAGAAAACCAGCGAAACCGGTGGAGCATTTTACTCTTGTGCAGAAACAGAAATAAAAGAAGAACAAGCATCCGATTGTGTGGTGTGATTTTAGTGGTGTGTTGCTGTTAGTCCCACCATGATGTATACATTATATCCAAACTGTTCATCCATTTGGCGAGTTTATTTTAGGGCACCACCTTAAAATTGAGATAGACTCAAAGCTCAAGCAGATCACATCACAAAAGGCATTGGGGATTGAATGCTTACCATTGAAAACTTCATGGGCCCATAGAAGTTTTGGATCAAGTTGATATTTATTTTTTTTCTCTTCATCCACGTTTGGATAACCTTATCAGAATGTCAGATTACAAATAACATCATGGTAGGCCTTAGGAAGGTTTCAAAGGTGGGCATCACTGTCCCCACATCTTTCTGTGGTGAGATCCACTTGAGCTTTGGATCTTCATAATTTTTAGACTTCTGATTTAAAATGATCTCGCCAAGTGAATGGACGATGTGGATATAGCAAATACATTATGGTGGAGCCCACATAATTGGTGACCTCAACGCACCAACTAAGTCGGTAGCGCGTGTCACACCGCACAAGCCGCTAACAGAAAGCAGGGAGCGGATTAGGTGTCGTCGGGTGACACCTTTGTTACCCTTACCGTGTGGGCCTACTTTGATGATGTTCTGTATATCCGTGCCCTCCATCATTTTTTTATATATTATCTTAGGACGTGATCCCAAAACTTAAGTAGATCCAAATGTCATCCAGGTAAATGACCATTACAACCTTTTCATGGGCCACAAAAGTTTTGTATTAAGCTAATCTTTACATTTTCCCTTCATCCAGGTCCAGCTGACCTTATCAACAGGTTTGATGAAAACTAAACATTATAAATAACATTAATGCAGGCCTAAGGAAGTTTTAATGGTAGGTTAATATGGTCCACTTGAGATTTGAGTCTTCTTCATTTTTGGAATCATGCCACAAAATGATCTTGAAAAACAGATGGACGATGTGGATATAAAATAAATGGAAGTTGGGCCCCACAATGAGGGTCGCACTGTCACTGGTGAGGCCGGGGGTCGCATCTAATATGCTCCCACCGCGTCGGAAGCAGAATGCCTTGCCAGTAGGGGTGCACACGGGTCGGTTCGGTCCGTTTCTGGGGTGAAACCGGAACCGAACCGTTCCCTACGATTCTACAAATTTTGGAACTGGAACTGGACCATTAGCAGCCTAGAACCGAACCGAAACCGGACCATGAGAAACGGTTTTGGTTCCGGATCGGTTCCACAGTTTTGGGTTTTTAAAAATCCAGCCCAGTTACTTGATTTTGGAAAAAAAAAAAGATAAAGAAAGAGAAGAAAAAGATGACCAGTGATCTGTATTCATTGTACCCATGCCACCTACTTGTTGACTTTTGGGTAGCTCATATTCATGGTGGACACCCATCTGATGAGTGGCTTGGATTGCACACACGTACTATGTTTGCACTGTGCTGCAGATTACCAGATGAAGATATTTCTAGCCCATTCCCCCATTCACCCACAGGTTGATACTTCTTTCCATATAAGCACATGAAATTTGTTTTTCTCACTCATCCCATTCCACAAAAGTCTCTTTGAAGCTTCTCAATGCACCGAATAATAATCACAAAGCGTTGGAATAGGTTCATAAAATGAACCAAAAGATTAGCAAGAGCAGCTTTATTTAGGGTGATGCGACCCCCAAAAGAGAGAGATTTGCTTTTCCACATAAAAAAATTTCCTTCTAACTCTGTATATGACCGTGTCCCAAAGATGGGGTTACAGCTTTAGATAATCTTAAACTTTTGAAAGAAATTTTGAATAAAAAGATGAAACCATGATTTTATGGACCGGTTCCCATGCAGAACACCATTTGATAGAAAGCAATATGAAATACAACAGGCAATGTTGATTGAACAATTATGATGGAAGCAGGACTAATCACCATTAGAACTGACAGCAATGGGATCTTCCGTCAAAAGGAAGTTTAATACAACATGCACAAGACCCATTTGATATCATCTATTACCTTACCTGGCATATGAAGCTGGAGAAAAGCAAAACACCTAAAAAGCGGAGAGAGAGAGAGAGAGAGAGAGAGAGAGAGAGAGAGAGAGAGAGAGAGAGAGAGATACGGTTCGAATCAACGGTTCAGGTCATGTTTGGATCAACGGTTCGGATCAATAGTTCGGTTCGGTTCTACAGGGCCTTATACCGGAACTGATCCATAACCAACGGTTCTAGAAAATTTAGAACCGGAACCAGACCATCAGCACCCTAGAACCGGACCAAATCAGACTGATCCAACAGTTCCGGTCTAGTTACACGGTTCCACCGGTTCGATGTGCACCCCTACTTGCTAGGGCGTGAATTTCCCATAAAGTCGTTCATAGGAGGTTCTTGGGAACTTAGGTGGGGCCCATTGTGATTCTTGTGAGAAATCCACCCGTTCATCCCTTTTACGAGCTCATTTTAAGACATGAGAACAAAAATGAGCCTAATCCAACACTCAAGTGGACCACACAAGAGGGGAAAACTAGGGGAAAAAATGCCTACCATTGAAACCTTCCTGGATTCCAACTTGATGTTTACACGACATCCAAACCGTTTGTAAGGTCATTTCCATTGGGATTAACTAAAAACACCAAAAACTTAGCCTGATACAAATTTTTTGTGGACATGCAAATGTTTCAATTGTGGTTGTTCAATCCGGATGTTTCCTCTTGTATGGCCCACTTGAGTCTTGGATCCAGCTCATTTTTTGTCAAATAAACTAAAATAAGGTTGCAAAAAGGATGGACATGATGGATTTATCACAAACATCAAGGTCATCCCACCTAATTCCTAATATTAAAGGCTTTTCAGGAAATCTGCATCCTTCTAACCTATGCAATAGACCTCGGTGTTGTTATATTGCTGTTGTGGGCCCCGCCATGATGTAAGTGTTATATTCACACCATCCATCCATTTGGCAAGATTATTTTATGGCATTAGCCCAAACATAAGGCAGATCCAAAGCTTAAGTGGACCACAACACAGAAAGCACTGGGGATTGAGTGTCTACCATTGAAAACATTGAAATCTTCCTAGGGGCCACACAAGTTTTAGATCAAGATGATATTTGTTTTGTCCTTTCATCCAGGTTTGTGTGACAAATAAACATCATGGTGGGCCCTAGGAAGTTTTCAAAGGTGGGCATCATTATCCCCATTGCCCTATGTGGTGTGATTCATGCTTCAGATTTGCCTCATTTTTGGGCTCATAACCTAAAATGATATCTCTAAAAGGAGAGACAGTGTGGATATCACATGGAATCGAGAACTTGACAAGTAGCAAATGGGTAATGCCGGTTCCACCAGTTTTGCATTTGTTTACATCACCCGGTTCCACTAGTTTTGCCTTTGTTTACATCGCCTGCATATATACAGTGTACTTTTCAAAATTTATTATCGAAGGTGGAAGATAGGACATGACTGGACTGTATGTTAGGGTTGTATGTGCTCAATTACATGGTACCATTTCCAAACGCACTATATGTTAGGGTTGTATGTGCTCAACTGCATGGTACCATTTCCACACGCGCGTGGGCACACACACACACACACATATATATGTTGTTGGATGTCTTAAATTAATTCAACAACAGAGTGTGTTGATGCCATCGATAGACTAGTCGATGCCATTGAGCACTGTTCGATGCTATCGAACAATTGCTCGATCCCATCAAAGAAATTGAAAATTTTCCAATTGGTTGCCGGACTATTTGGGTACATGTTTGATGCCATCAAAACTTATGTTTGATGCCATTGAGACCTATCAAAGTGCAATCGAGAAAATCTGAATTTTCATGTTTTATCTGTGGATTGTTTTGGTGCTTGTTCGATGCCATCGAAGTGGGGTTTGATGCCATTAACGGTTTGTTGATTCCATCAAGACCCATCGAAGGTCACATCAAGCATATCACATAGAGTTACGCAGAGTTGTGTATCTGCAGGATTTGTTTTCGATTTTGTTTGTGATTCTCCTAGAGGCTATATATAGGGGTGTAATTGGGATCAAAGGGTATCTCATAGCTTTTCCAATTCATTCCTCAGGTTTCAAGGGTGTATCTTGGGGTGATTCGAGGCTTGTTCGAATCAGGTATTCTCTAAACTCTTGTAATTTATTCTTTCACAGTGATTATTTGTCGCTTTGTGCTGTGGTTTTTCCCAAAAGGGTTTTTTCACGTTAAAATCGGTGTGTTTGCATTATGCTTGATTGGTGCGATTGGATTACTTCACTTGATTCATCTTTTTGTGCTTCTGTCCCCCAACAAGTGGTATCAGAGCTAGACGTTGGGGCACAGACTTGAATCTGAAAGTGAGTATCAATGGTTGTCAATCCTAAGCATGATGTTGAGAGTACTTCGGGAAAATAATTTTGAATTATGGAAGGTCAAGATGATTGACCTATTAGTTCAACAAGGATTGGACAAGGTCCTTGAGAAGCGACTGAAATCTATGGATGACGATGAATGGAACAAACTGGATAAGAAAACGAGAACCTCCATTCAATTGTGCCTAACTGATGAGGTTCTTTACAGGGCCATGAGAGAGAAAATTGCGACGAGTCTATGGGTGAAGTTAGAGGATATCTATGCGAAGAAATCCCTTGAAAATTGCCTATACTTGAAACTGTAGTTGTTCAATTTTAAGATGACAGAGGGAGGAGATGTTGAAGCCCACATCAACAATTTTAATAAGATGATTTACAAATTACTGGATGTGGAGGAAACAGTTGGGGATGAAGATCAATCATATATTTTGTTAAATTCTCCCCCAACTTCGTATGAGTCTTTTAAAGACACCTTGTGCGCCGGTAAAACGTCTTTTAGTGTTGATACCATGATCTCAGCCTTTCAAGGAAAGGCGATGAGAAAGAAAAATGGTAATATGGGGGGCCTCTACCAATGGATTGTTTACAAGGGGGCAGAATTCTGAGCGAGACACTGGATCTTCTTGATCAGGATCCAAAGGGTAATGACAAAGGTAAATTGAAGTGCTGAAAAGGTGGGATGTCAGGGCACATGAAGAAAGATTGCACAAATCCTAAAGCAAGTAAAGTGAGCTCAGAGGCTTCTTCTAGGGAGGCCAACACTGCCACATCTGATGAAGGTACAAACGGAAGTGATGTGTTATCAGTGTCTATGATCGGACACTTATACGATGATCGTAGGGACGAGTGAATTTTGGACACTAGGGCTTCATATCACATAACTCCTCATCGGAGTTGGTTCACCAGTTACAGAGAGTGCGATGGTGGCCAGATATTTATGGACAATGATAATGCATGTAATGTTGTAGGTGTTGGTACGGTGCACATCAAGATGTTTGATGGGATTAAGTGTACCTCGATTGGGGTGGGGCTGTTGAGTGTCAAATATTGCATATTTCCCCCTTGTTATTCATTGGTTTTGGGAACATAAATACGCTTAATGGATCTATTTTCATATGTTTTCTCTTACAAGGTGATTTTAAGAGCCAAGGAGAAAAGAATGCTTAAAGAGAAGATTTATGCTCAAAAGATTACCAAATAAATATTTAGAGATTTAGAGGTATTTAATGAAGAATTTAAATGGCAAAGATCCAAGAAGTGCAAGGATGAAGAAAAGACTAACGAAATCATAAGTACTACAAGAGAAAATACAGACTGTTCGGTCCGACCTAAATTTGATAGATTTTCTGCATGGAATTTTTAGATTCGACTTCGGTTCGACAGAAGGTGACTTCGGTGCGATTGAAGCAAAGCTTTTTGTGAAAATTTAAGGCATTTCAAAGTCGATGCGAGCAAAGCTTATAAATATGAATCTCTTATTTGTTTCTAAGCATGAGTTAGGGTTGGAAAAGTGGAGCAAGGTGTTGGAGAACTTCAAGGAGTCCTTCCTTCTTTTCCAATCTTCTTCTTTTAGTTAGTTTTTATGTTTTGTTTAAGATTTTTAATTTCAATCATGTCTTTGGTTGGCTAATCTCTAAGAGGTGAAGCTTGTAGCTTATTTTAATACTTTTGTTTCTCTTATTTATGTTCATGATCTTTATGTTGAATATTTTATAGTTTATGGTTTAAATTTTAAAAGTATTTTGATTATTACTTTGTTCTATCGTCGACTCCGGGCACGATGGATGCTTAGGAACTTCATGAATGCTTTCTTTTCTATTTAGTAATTATTTAATTTGTAAAATTCTTTAATCTACCATTGACTACATGCATGGTAGATGCTTAGAACTCTCTATAGTCAATTCAATAAGCATTTTATACATGGATCATTACTATGGATGTTTAGAATTTGTTTTGAAACAGTTTATGATGTTTTAACCACTCTATTATCCAATTGGATAGATTAGGACTTCGATTCTAGTTGAAGCATTGATTGAATTAAGTGAGGATGTATTGGAATAACTACAAGTGGATCCTTGGCACTCTAATTCCCATAATCGGATAGTTCCAATTCACAATATCCTTTCAATTGCAGTTTAAGTTTAGTTCTAGTTCTAATTCTTAATTAGTTCAGAAGATTACACATACTTCAGTCCCTGTGGGTATGACCTCGGTCTCACCGAGATTATTAATAGATCTCAACCCTACGCTTGGGGTATAAGTGAACAGATGCATGTTCCTGATATGAAGAAGAGTTCGATATCTCTTGATGCACTTGAGGCAATTGGGTGTAGATTCACCGGTTTCAATGGTGTCCTTAAGATTTCAAAAGGGGCACTCATAATTATGAAAGCACAGAGGCACGAAAATCTTTATAGGTTAATCGGGAGCATTTTAATAGGTGGAGCCATAGCAGCTGTAACGAATTCCATATCTGCACATATGTGGAATGCACGTCTAAGCCAAATGAGGGAGCGGGGCATGAAGGTACTTTCTGATCATTGTTTGATTCTAAGTTTTAAAAGTTTTAATTTGAATATATACGGACATTGGATATGGTAAACAATCTAGGTTATCTTTTAAATCTGAAAAATATTTATGTAAGGGTGTGCTTAATTATGTGCATTCTGATGTATGGGGGCCATCACCTGTGGTTTCTACTGGAGGGTCCTAATGGTTTGTCACATTCATTGACGACTACTCTAAGAAAGTATGGGTTTATTTCTTAAAAAATATATCCGATGTTTTCACCAATTTCAAGCAATGGAAAGCGATAGTAAAAAAGCAGTTAGGGCGAAATGTGAAAGTTCTAAGGATAGATAATGGTGGTGAATTTACTTTAACCGAATTTAACCAATTCTGCAAGGATAAAGAGATTATAAGGCACAACAAAATGCGCCACATGCCTGAGCAAAATGGTGTTACTAAGTGGATGAATTGGACTCTCTTGGAGAGGGTTCGATGTATGATTAGTAATGCTAGGTTGAGCAAGGACCTATGGATAAGGCCGTTAACACGGCTTGTTATTTGGTGAATCGGTCCCCTTCTACAGCGATTGATAGTAAAATTCTAGAGGAAGTATAAAGTGGTCAGCAGGTAGACTACTTGGGGTTGCGTGCATTTAGTTGTGAAGTTTACTCTCATGTATCGTCAGTTGAGACAGATAAGTTAGACCAAAGAGCTAAAAAGTACATCTTTGTTGGCTATGATGGTGGTGTGAAAGAGTATAAGCTATATGACCGGGTCACACGAAAAATCATCATTAGCTGTGATGTCAAATTTGACGAATGATCCTTATTCTGTAAGGATGAGCAAGAGGAATCAGAAAGGTTGATTGTGGCCGTTTAGGTTAATATGGGTGATACTCAGGCTGATACAGATATGCAAATAGAGGTACATGAGCAGGTAGAGTAGTCACATATGAGAAGGAATTCGCTAGGGGATCACAAATTATCGATGAGATACATGGATGACTTTAATATTACATACGCCCTCATTACGGATGAGAGGGATCCTACTACTCTTCAAGAGGCTTTTGATGAGCCAGATGCAGAAAAGTGGAAAGCGGCTATGGATGATGAGATGGACTCCTTATATAAGAACATGATGTGGGACCTGGTAGAGCTTCCCATGGGCCGAAAAGGGATCAGGTGCAAGTGGATCTTCAAGAAAAAAACATGATATGTATAAGGCAAGGTTGGTGCGAAGGAATATGATAAGAGAGAAAGTGCCTATTTCATTGAGATATTTACGTAGGTTGTGAAGCAAGTGTCTATCAAATTCGTATTGGGGCTAGTTGCCCAATACGATCTCAAGTCAGAGTAAATGGACATGAAGACTGCATTCCTGCATGAGGAATTGGAAGAGCCAATTTACATGAAGTAACTAAAATGCTTCGAAGTAAAATGGACAGAGAATAAGGTTTGTAAGTTAAAAAGATCGTTGTACGGCTTGAAACAGTTGCCCAAATAAAAAGAACTAAACAACAGCCATCTTCATGTGTGGACTGTTCATTACCTCATGGAGCCTTCCAACTCTTAGACCACCATCCCATGTAGGGAAGTAAATTCTCCTCAAAACTACCCAATGGTTCTTGAGCTTTCTGTCCTTCCCTCCCCAGAAAAATCTAAAAAGCACCCTTCAATTCTTTTTAATCGGGATGCTTGAGAGGACATGTTTTATAAGCACCAATTTGCCAGCCTTGGGTAGTTACACTACCAGAAGCAGAGAAAGCTAACCAAGTTGACTAAGAATCAGCCGTTTACCTCGACTTTGAACCTTGATATTATTCCTGTCTACCCCTATGAGGTAGAGCCAAGAGTCATGATATCCTCATTCCACCTAGCTAGCATATGCTTTATTTTTGAGGTGATAGCTGTAAATGATCGAGAGTGGGTTCGGTCTCGAGAGGCCCTGACAGTGCGAGATTTGATTGGTCCAGCTACGCGTGATGTTGGCCAAATACAGGCTGTCAGTGGGCCAGGCTGGCCCAATGGGTAGAATTCTAGGCCTGGCCCACCTCAGGTAAGGTTCGGGTTAGAGTATCAACATTGAGGGCCCAGTTCATTCTTAAAAGTCAAACCCGTTTCTCAAGTGGGTTGGGCTTGGACTCAGCTGTCTTAAACCCATTAGTCCTGCTTAGCCGTTAGTTTTAAAAACAAAAAATTCCCTTCCATCCCTATTAGGTAGTAATGTAATGGAATACTACCATCATTCCTCCAAAACATCATTTGATAAATGACTGAAATCTGCTGGATTCATATGCCTCTCAAACTGTGAAGTCTTTTTGAATGTAAATAGCCTCTGTTGCCTGAATCCAGAGACGATTGCAGTGAGGATTTGTGATCGTAAGCTAATAACCTGTATCACCCTATACTTTTAATACTTGGGTGTTACCATTGAAAATCTAGAAAGTTTTTAGGCACGTGAGAAACACATAGTATAGATATCTTTGAATCAAGTCTAAGGTCATTCTATGAGTCCATTGACATATAAGAAGGTCCTACTCACCAATCACTTTATAAAATAAAAAATATATAACAACCCAATAATCCCTTATGTACATCATAAGGTACACATCCAGCTAGCAAGATCGCAATCAAATCATATATTTTGGGCCTCTAACCCTTATCTTAGAATGAAAACAAATCCAAACCACCCAAATTAGATTAGTAAGTTGGGGGCATCTTGTAAGGACCCAAACTGTCCACCTAGTGGACCATTAGACCTTAAAACATCTTAAATTTGGGACCAAATCATTATATCCACCGTTCATTAGACATAGATCCCTTAACCTAACAATCCACAACTTGATCTCTCACTTAAAATGGAGCCTGGGACATTCAGAGTATTGATGTTCAGATTCGAAATGATTCGACTAGTAAATTGTTGATAAATGTTAGCTAGATGCCTTCCAATAGTCATAAGACTATGAACCAGAAATTTAAGCAGATCCAACCATTAGATTGTCTGGTATCAATGATTAATTATCAAAAGGTACATCGGGTAGCCTTTTCAAACATCCAAACCACAAATTATCGGGCCATTATACTCAATTTAATGATCCATCACTCGATCATTGTGATTGGACCCTAAGATCATCAAATCTACTAAGGATTTCCATATAGGTAGGGCTAAAAACCCCAAGAATCACTAATGAACAGATTAGGAAAAGATTTGACTGCCAAATCTCCAATGATTATCGGATATTGTCATTTAGACGCAAAAACCCAATATTATGGCCCACCTAAGCTTTAGATCTGTCTGATCTTGAGTTAGAGGTCCCTATTGAGTCCTCTAAAGTGAATGGATGGTGTGGATTCGAAAAATACATCATAGTGGACCCCCACACAAGTGTTGTGTGCACCAGGGATGGTTCTCCTGTAACACACTGAACTCGTCAATACGGTTTGACCATGTTGACTCGATGAAAATCTGAAAAGAGGATTTTCCTCTCCTTTTCTTTCGTTTCCTGCCGCTCGTGGTTTGAACGGATAGCACCTTTTGGGTTCGATTGTGGCCCACCATCACGGGCCGCTACTCTAATCCGAACCGTCCATATGTTTTAGTTAGTGGGCCTGACCAAAACCCAAGATCTTTCATGGGAATTCGTGCCCATGCATGGACGTAAATCCAGACATAGAAAGCCGGTGTATGCGGTGAGATCTTCCTAAAAATGGAAACCCATTTTTCGCTGCCAACTTGGCAATCCAAATGAGTCATCCTTGTGCGATCTTAGCCGTTTATCAGGGTCACTCTCTGTCATCTAGAATCCCGTGGATTAGGTTTTCTTACCTAAAGAGATTGCCTCAAGGAACCTTTCAGTTTCTGTTTGTTGACGCAATCTCGACCGTTAGTCAGCTTCTAGAAGCCTCTTTGATGAATCCTAGACATCCAAACTAGGGCATTAGGAAACCTGTACAGATATGATAAGGAGATCTCGGGAGAAAACTCGTCAGCCTGAGAAGATAGCGTGCAGCATGAGAAAATCTCGCGTAATATCAAGGTGTCCATATGTTCATCCAAAATGTGGGTCCCACAGTTTTTTAGGATCAAATCCATACCATCCACATGAAAGAAATCCAAAGAACAATCATCCGTTGATGATCCACCATTAACAGCTGGATCATCTCCTTTGTCTAACCAGAAAACCCACCACTTGGTTGGGGGTCACTTATGATGATCTGAAGCATACATTTAGTGGGCTGTAGTGCCAAAAGTTCATTTATAATCTCATATTACAGCTATGCAAGCTAAATCTAGTTCAATCCTCATAAAAACTTACTGGTTAAACAACTACAATTGTAACTAATCCTATGATTAGTTAGCGTCTGATGCGGATTTCCTGCGAAAGCCTTTCGTAGGAGGTTCCTGCGATGAAAACCTAGGTGGGGACCTCTGTGATGTTTGTGAGAAATCCACCCCGTCCATTAGTTTTGTGACATTATTTTGGGCCATGGGACCAAAAACGATCAGGATCCAATACTCAAGTGAGCTGAAAATGTGAGGATTAAACGTCCACAGTTGAAATATTCATGGAGCCACGGAAGTTTTGAATCAGTCTAATATTTATGTTTTTAGTTCATCCCAGCAGGAATGACATTATGAACGGTATGGATGACATGTAAACATCACCGTTGACCCCAGGGAGTTTTCAACAATAGGAATTTCCTTACCCACCTTTTCCTTTAGTGAGGCCCACTTAAGTCTTGGATCCCTCTAATTTTTGGTTTCAAGTCCTAAAATGAGCTCACAAAATGGATAGACGATGTAGATTTCTCACGAACATTACGATGGGTCCCCACCTAGATTTCCAGCATAGGAACTTCCTGCGAAAGGCTTTCGTAGGAAATTCGTGTTTGCGTCTGAATCTTCCAAAAAGGAATTAATAGAGCCTTTAAAAGGCTACCTCTTATGGCAACATTTTCCAAAAGAGGAAAGTGAGAAAGAGAGAGATAGAGAGAGAGAGAGAGAGAGAGAGCGATTGCGCCGTTTCGATTACCGTATCGAGTTGAGTCGACTCGATGCGAGTCACTGCAGGTTCGGGCTGAGTCCAGAGCTCCATCCAGTCTCCCTAAACGATTCGAATGAAGAAGAAGAAGAAAGGCAAAGGAAGAAATGAGAAGTAGAAGGGAGAAATCAGAGAGAGGGAGAATCAAGTTCGGCGCTAAGTTCGTGCCACAACAACTTGTCCGAGTTGTAGCTCTAGTCGGGGTGAAAACAAGCTCCACCCAGTCATGGAAAGCTGAGCAAGAGGCTAAAAGAGGAAGTGAGAGAGGGTGTGGGTGACAGGGACGCAGTCCGAGTCCTGACCAAGTTGATGTTACGAGTCTGCTGTCGAGTCTAGATTTTCTTTGGTTGAGTAGAGAGAGAGAGAGAGAGAGAGAGAGAGAGAGAGAGAGAGAGAGAGAGAAGAAGAAGAAGAAGAAGAAGAAGAAGAAGAAGGAAAGAAAAAAGGAGAAGAAGATAGAGGAAAGGAGAGGGGGTTACTGTTGGTTCAAATCCACCACTCGCAGGCCACTTGCCGAGTTGAATCAACCACCCCCTACTAAGGATGGGTCGAGTGATACCGTCCAAGACCCCTCTCCACTCTGGAATCCATCATTGTGGCTGGAATTCCTTTCCCTCATTGTTGTCCAAGTTGGGTTCAAACGTTAGTCGGGTTCGAGTTGTGCAACTCGTCCCTGAGTTGGTTCAGTTCAATCCACCGAGTCAGCCCACATTAGTCACCTGTTTTGACCGAATGATGGGTGAACTCACTTGCTGCAGGCATGGTAGAAGATGAGTTAGAAGAAGGAGAGATGTCGAACTCAAAGTGCGAACATCCAATTCTAACAACACAGAAATAATCCAACCCTAAGGTGAGGATCACCCTACAAGCTTTGCTACATCATGATAATTAGCCTTATTCATTTATCTTCGTTCATTATATTAATTGATTGCTTAATGTAGTGTTAAGTAGAGATGATGATAAATGTAGTCTCTAAATGGGTAATTATTTATAAATAAATGATGATTGGACTTAAATTCAAATGTCTGAACATGCTATGGATCTCAAATACCTCTGTTTTAGGTTAAGATTTACATTTTATATGTGTAAGTGTTATTGAGATGTTATGTGACTTGTTTTACTATTTGTGATGACTTGATGGTATTTCTGGAGGTCTTCGAACTAGTGGCCATTTTGTCTATCAGATTGAATGAAAATTCTTTATTGTGGCCATCTTGTGGAACCTCTGTGCCTATGTGACTTTTAGGGAAAATCCCTTTCTATCACATCCTTGAATTGAATATTGCCCATTATGGCTTTTATGGAATTATTGCCCATTGTGGCTTTAATGGATTTTATTCGTATAACCTTGTTATGGTAAGTTTCACTTATTGAACAACGATTGACCACAAGTTGAAGAGATCACCTTTAAAACATCATATTTGTTAGATTCTGTTGAGTTGAAAATAGTGATATGGGATATTATGCCGAGTTGTTGGCCTATATTGGGTGACGAACCCTTATAGTGGCCTTTAAATTTTCATAAATTGACTGTATGCAATTGGAATAATAATGGTTGGGGCTAATCATGCATCTCATGGCATGCAGACTTTACCGGGTAGTCGACACAAGACGTGGGGTTTTCTTGAGTCACTACGGGCTGTACCGTAAAGTATTTTACCTGGTGATCCTAAGTTTTTGGCGCGTGCATTCGACTACCATGGGTCGTCCTTTTCGCATGGACTTTTCCGAGTGTCTAGTTTTCTTTGTACGTATCATATAATACTCTTCCAGGAAGCTTGGTCACCCTGGGTGGCATAGTCTTTTTCGGGTGACTAGTATCCCTTGGACGTACCTTAAGTACTTTTTCGTGTGGCTAGTTCTCCTTGGACGACCTTTTTGCTAGCTGGATGTGCATCCCCACGTCTATGAGCATGTGCATGCATTCATGCATTTAAACAAGAATGTCTTTGTGGAATTTATTCAATGTATGCATATCTGATAAACTCTGTCTTATTACTATGATGGTCATTATGAAATATTCATTATAAATTGTTCCTGACAATTATGCTTAATTATTGGGATGTTTTGATAAATCTTGGGGGTTATACCTTACTAGGATAACCATTGACGCTATCAAACCATATTCAGTGTACAGGAGACATAACTGATGCACATGTTGGTGCTCATGTGGCGTATGAGGAGTTAAATGACCTTGCAGCTCTAGTTTATAGATTTCATTCCTGTTTAATTTGTATTTTTAAAGACTTAAGGCATTGGTTTATATAAGCTTTCGGGCAGCCACTCGAATATTTTGTTATGTATCTTTGAACTCCTTTTATACTTGATTTGTTTATATTTCGCTAAACTGTTAGCTCTGATATAGAAAAGAAAAAAAATATATGAAATTTGGGCTATCTTTAAAGGATAACACTTGGGTTTTTGGAAACCGATTAGTGTACTCGGGTTTTAGGAATCAGGGTGTTACATAACCATTGAGAGTAGTGGTGGTTTGAGGTGTATTTAGCCATCGTACACTTGGAATTACTCCTCTTTATAGCTACTATCTAATGGCGTTCCCTCTTCGATTGCTTCTATCTCCTCTCAATCTCTTGAAAGGAATTTTTTCTGTCCAAACAGGTAAAGCGTAGCTCAAAGGAGGGGTGGGGTTGCATCCATCCTCTCACTGCTCGATTTCACACCAACCAAGAACAACTTTCATCGTTAGGGATCATTTGGCTCCCTCACTCGGGATTCATCACACCCAATCCTCATTTGAAACCTAGAAATCTCTAGCCACTTTCTCTCTCTCAGAGATCTTCCATGGAAACTCTCATCTGAAAAACCCTAGGCGATCCAACCGGAGAGACCTCAAACTCCCCAATCTCTATCTCCACCTCCCATTCCTCCTTTGAATTCTGCCACAACTGGTAAGGTTCCTCAAGTAGTCAAAATCTTGAATCTTAAGGGTCGACGTTTGATGTGGGTTGTCCATCATGTGGGGCCACCTTGATATGGACCATCCATAGTGTAGGGCCCAATTAACTTCAATGTCCATTGTCGAGCTCACCTTTTGACACAAGCAAGAGCGTGAAATAACAATGAAGAAGATTCTTTGAGTAGTTGAAACCTTTAATCTAGAAAGTAGTTTTTGAATTTCTAAGAAATAATAAAAGAGAAAAGTCAAATATTTTATTAAATAAGGTTTAATGAGTATGATTTTTCAATTTCACTACTAATAAAGAAAAAAATAAAATCGTAATTCGAAATTATCTAACAAAATTCTAACCCTAATTGAAACCAGAGTTGTACACGAGTTGAATCGAGTTGAGCTTGGAACAGCTCGGCCAATGGCTAACTCCACCTCGAACTTGGCATGGCTCGGTCCTCGTACTTGACTGGCCAGCTTAGCTCAGTTTGGTTAGCAACTCAGGCCAGCTTGAGCCGAGTTCAAGACTTTGTGACATTTTCTCAAACATATAGAATGCATCTTCAATTTATCATAGAATGCAAAACAGTAACGGACTTTATAAGTATTTCATCAAAAACTCGGCGAGCAACAATAAAATCAAGATATGAGGGTAGTCTTATAATGTAAAATTTTCTTTATATAGTTATTTGATTCATATCCATTCCTTCCTCACTATCAGCAAATCCTGCGGAGAATGTACGCATGCGAAACAACACTTTGTTGAGTCATTTCATCAAACACTTGGCAAACAACATCAATGTTAAAAAATCGAGTCATCAAGCCAATTCGATCTGAGTTGATTCAAGTTGAGGTTCAATCCGAGTTGAATTGAGCTCGAACTCAGCTTAGAATTTTTTCAAGCTCCAAAAACTAGCTCGACTTGGTTCAAATCCAATTTCAAGCTGAGGCGAGTCGAGCTTTTTCGAGTCGAGTCGAGCAAGCTGACTGAGCTAACTCGACTTGTGTACATCTCTAATTGAAAGTTATCCAAAATAGTAAAGCTCATCTAAAGTTTAATTTGCCAAAAATAGAAAGTATAGATAAACATTGATGGAAGAGTCCTGACATGATTATAAGTAATTTCTAAAAAACAAAAATTCTAAAACTCTAAAAATAAGGAGATACGACAAGAAGCATGTGTTTTCCTACGAAACGGAAGTATGCGACTGACTATGTGGGTTGGTTGACCTTGGATGGCCCGCTGCACAAAGATTAATTGCTTGTGCATCACGTAACTATACCCAAATAAAAAGTTATGGCAAATTTATGGTTCACACTTTGAATGGCAATATATCCCTATCCTTAATGAATTTCTTCAAACTGGACAACGCACTTGGGGCTAGTTACGTCATACCCTACATAGGACTAGGCTTGAATTTGACGAACTACTTCCGTTTTCGTTTGACCCTCTTTTGGTTCAGCCATGCTAATAATGCATCCATGCTAGGTCCTACATTAGCTTCGATATGGGTCGTCCATCATGTGCAGATGCACCGTTCTCATTATAGCAAATCTAAAACCATTAAGGGGCATTAACAAATGCAATGTAGGCCTCAAAACACTGAATGGTGCAAATCCAAGATACTGTCCAAGTACTGGAAAAGAAATGATTGCCAGATCTGAGGGATGGTGCTTTAGAAACACCATTAATACAGGGGCATTTTCATATCGGGCTCGAGTGGGGTAGCTTATGGGATGCAAGGACACACTCATGATGGGTGGCCCCTATGAGTCGGGCCCCACCCTTGTGAGGTAGGTGACTCATGTGAGGCGGTACCCATGTGATTTGGGGCCCACGAGGGGGGCTCGGCTAAGGTCCTAACCCATGAGATGTGGGGCTTGGGCTATGAGATAAAGGGATTGATTCGCCATGCTCTATTAGTTCGAGCTTTTAAAGAAGGTGGTTAATTGTCTTGCATGAAATTGGTATCAGAGCGGGAGGTCTCGTGTTTGCGACTCCTCGCCAGAGGTGATTAATGCAGGGATTGTGATTTTAGGCCCACAAGGGGGGTTTGGCCGAGGTCCTAACGGATGAGATGTGGGGCTTGGGCTATGAGATAAATGGATTGATTCACCATGCTCTATCAGTTCGAGATTTAGAGAAAGTGGTTAATTGTCCTGCATCAAATTGGTATCAGAGTGGGAGGTCTCGTGTACGAGACTTTGCACTGGGGCAGCCCCACTTATACCATTGCTAAAATTTCAGCATAGTAATTTCAGGTTGTTACATTACTGATTTTTTAGCTTGTAATTTTCGGATTACACTCAGTCCTTGTGTATGCCCACATTATTAGCCGCGCCTTAAGGCAAATTATAGAAAGTGATGATTGGCGCATGAATTCAAGTTTCCACACTTATACCAAGTGTGGTGGCAAAAATTACAAGGTGATCATTGATAGTGGCAGTTGCATCAATGTGGCGTTTGCTCGTATCGTGGACCACTTTGGTATGCTAGTCGTTCCTCACCCCAAGCCCTATTGAGTCTCATGGGTTGATGCATCTTCACTTCCGGTTTCTGATGTTTTGCCTATAGATATAGGCCACATCATTTTGGGCAGCCTTGGTTATATGACAGGGACGTAACACTCCTTGGTCACTCGAAAATGTATTCGTTTCTATATGAAAGTAAAAGGATTGTCTTGAAGCTTCTCCTGTCCAAAAGCACCTCAGAAAAGGAGGACATCAAAAAATGTGTTCCTGAAGGTATGACAAAGCTTTAGCTTAGGTATCTTCCTATAGTTAATGCCAAAGAGTCTGAAAGAGAAGTTAAAACTGATTAGACGTTGTATGTCGGTGTGGCAAGTGAGGTCACACCTAAGGTTATTATGGACATGCAACCTGAGGTTACAATCGGGGATAGTGTAGAGTTACCATATGAGGTGAGTCCGATATTGGAGGATTCTAGTGTTGTTATTCTAGAGGACATACCGGATGAGCTTACACCCGTGTCGGACATTCACGCATTAACTCTACCAAACCTTCATCATGATCAAATGAGTCCTAGGGAGGAAGTGAATTTGGAAAGACAAGTAGATGAGTCTAGGACCCCTATAGATTGCATACCCATGTCTATGTTCCATAGGTCTTCAAAGTTTGCACATGCATCTATGCAACATATGCATGACTTGCATGTGAAGATTAGAAAAATAATCAATACAAGTAATGAAACATACAAAATGATTGCTGACTCACACTATATGTTTAAAGAGTTTGTTATGGATGATGAAGTCATGATTAAAATACGCCAAAAAATGTTTCCACAAAGAACCACAAAAAAATTAAAGGCTCATAACTCTGGACCATATAAAATATCGAAAAGACTGGGTTCGAATGCTTACTTAACAGATCTTCCACCTAACATGGGTATCAGTTCCTCATTTAATGTATAATACAAGGCCCGTTTCATGGACATTCCTTTAACTCTCATATGAACTTTGATGATGTTGCCTCTGACCTGTCCCATAACTCATGGCCATTACCTGATCCCTCTTCTCAACATTTACCATCCATACCTACGAGAAGAGAGGATATAGAGGATATCTTAGATGAAGAAGCAGTTTTCACATGACATGGATGTTACCAGGAGTACCTTGTCAAGTGGAAGGATAGACCAAAGTCAGACAGTACATGGATCACAGAGGCAAAACTTTAACGACGAGACCCAAATCTCCTCGAGCATCATTGCAGCTTTATTTCGCTAGAGGCGAAATCTCCTCAGCCGAGGGGAATTGATGAGGACATCCGAGCACCATACTAGAGGAGGAGGGCTGAGCCAGTCTCCTTATGATTAGACGGCTATTACATGGGGCTCACTTGGCCGAATTCACATTCCTAGCTACGTTGAAGACCCTATGTGCATGTTCATGCATCTTTGAAGACTCTACATTGAGAAGATGCACGTGGACTGCATATAGCAACTTGATAGCCACATTGGACCCATTGGATTGGGTAGACATGATGATCGGACCGTTGGATCATCATCATCGGACATCTTGATCGTGGACCTTCATAGGCCACCAAATAGTTTAGTTGTTTAGATTGTTTACATGCTTCATTATTTTTAGTATACCTTATATTTGTGTTGAGATTAAGGAATTAGGAACAACTTTTAATTTATTAAACGTCTTTATGTTGAGAATCTTATATGAGAGCGTGTTTTTGTAAAAGGTCTTTTATGAGACTATAAAAGAGAAAGATGGGTATGTGAAACCCTAATGCCATTATTTTGAAAAAAAAAGCTCCGTGTTTTCTTTTCTTCGTGTGATTTAAAGAATAATCCACGTGATTTGGAGCTTGAATGTGGTGTAATTCCATTCCCCATTTAACGGAGTTGCGAGGTCTGCATCTATCATTTTTCTTCTCTCTTCTTGTCTATCCAAAAGAGGTATTTGTTCAAACTTCATCTCTTTTCTTCCCTTCATATCCAAGACCATCCAAATCATATTTTTCTTTAACTTCTCATCATCTAACTTTAACCCCAACTGAAATTAACCATTGATGACCCAAAAAGCCTAGCCAACGACCCACACGTATGAGCCCCAAGGCTAACCACATGGACGAACGCTCAATCCATTGATTTTCCCATGCTTCCCCCATAAAAACCCATTGATTTCCCATCAATAACCCTACCCTAAACCCTAGATCCCCAATTTTCTATTTTTCCCAATTTCTAAAAATCCTAATTCTAAAATTTTCAATTCCCATTAACTTTAATTTTCCAAATTTCAGATTTTTCTCTTTTTAACCCTAAGCATAAACTCTACGAATCTGTCTCTTGAGTGTGGAATGTGCCTATAGTAAATTAGAAGTTCTATCCTTCCATCGAGCCCCAATTTTAAATGATTTATGTGATTCCTTAGCATGCATGCATGTGATTTAGGTTAAATCAGATTTTATTACATATTGTTTACTCTTAATTACTTGGTGGATTAGCATATTTTGTTAATTGAATTACTTTATGGACTCTTTCATAATCTCCACGTTGCATGCTAGTATTAAATTATGTGTCTTGCATCAAATTAATGCAGGGGCATTTTCACACTGGGCTCGAGTGGGGTAGCCTGTGGGATGCGGGGACACAATCGAGGTGGAAGGCTCGTTTATGGTGGGCCCCACCCGTGTGAAGCGGGTGGCTCGTGTGAGGCGGTACCTATGTGATTTGGGGCACACAAGGAGAGTTCCACTGAGGTTCTAACCCATGAGATGTGGGGCCTGAGCTATGAGATAAAGGGATTGATTCGCCATGCTTTATCAGTTCGAGCTTTTAGAGCAACTAATTAATTGTCCTACATCAAATTGGTATCAGAGCGGGATGTCTCATGTTCGAGACTCCTCATCGGGGGTAATTAATGCAGGTACATTTTCACACCGGGCTCAAGTGGGGTAGCTTGTAAGATGCGGGGGGACACACTCGGGGTGGGCGACCCAAGTGAAGCTGGTGGCTCATGTGGGCCCTGGGCTATAAGATAAAAGGATTGATTCGCCATGCTATATCAGTTTGCGCTGCTCATGTGAGGCTGTACTCATGTGATTTGGGGCCGACGGGGGCGGTGAGCGTCGTGTTGAATTACTGCAACCCTAATACAAAAATATTATTTATCAAAGATTATAGTGTCTACAATACGTGTGGACTCTAATGAGGCCAATATGGGCTGGCTCTAATACAATAAATTGCTTATTCAACTGCACTGCCCAGATTATTTAACCAAGTAATACTACCTATTCAACTACTCTCAAATTCATTTCTTCTTAAAGACAACATGAGAACCCATCCATTCTTCCCCATCATTATACAAGAATAACTCGCTTCCGGCCATGCAAGAATTTCGCCAATGGATTATCATTTTCATTGCCTCTTCCTCACTGCCAGTGGAAGACTCCAATATTTTCTTTATCTCATCCATATTAGAGTCCAAGTTCTTCAACCATTCTTCCCTGCAAGAAATGAAATGGAAGTTCAACTGTTAGTAGAGTTGGACAAAATCAAGTCAATGATAAAGCAAGTACGCTTTATTTTCTAAGATTGCGCATACAGGGCGAGTCCAAAATTCTTCCCGTTGAAAATCCAATGGTCGACAACTGACACATCTTCCTGAAAATGATGCAAGCAGTTAAAAAATCTTAGACACAATCCCTTAATATTTGATCCTACAAAGAGAAGTTCATGTTTTGAAAGTTTGACGAATTGATTCAAGAATAATGCTATGGGGATGTGCACTATTATTCGGACATGCGTCCTCTGCTCCACATGTAATTGTATGAAGGCAGTGGGTGAGATATAAATACCTATGGGGCCCATCATGATTTATTATTATTATTATTATTATTATTATTATTATTATTATTATTATTTTGTGAAATCCACTCCATTCATCGTCTGCAACAGATAATTACCCCAGAAATCAGCCCCATAAAAAATTTAAGTGGGCCACACCACAAGGAACAATGGGATGGGATGCACACCATTGAATCTTCCTAGGATCCATTGAAGTCTTGGATAAAGAAAATATTTGGTTTTTCACTTCATGTACTCTCCTTATAAACAGGTTGGATGTCATATATAAACATCACAGTGGGCCCCTGGAAGATTTCAATGGTGGACAGTCTCCATTCCCATGTTTGTCTATGGCGTCACCCACCCAAGTTTTGGATCAACATGATTTTTGGGATTACCTCCTAAAATGTTGTCTAGAGTGATGCACAGATTGGATGTCACATATACACATCATGGTGGGCCCCGTGGAGATTTATATTGTCTGTGCTTAGAGGAGAGGATGTGTTGTAGTTCAGCGAATCACCTCCAAGCGAATTGCAGTAACATTGCTCTTGATTTAAATTTTTTACAAAGTTTGACTTAAAAGATCTTGGAAAACGTTTTCCATCTCCAAATTCTATGAAAAAAATGCAACATAGAAAGGTGTCAAATTAATTTTCAAGGCCTCCAAAGGGAAATGGGTGACCGTTTGGCGGCCGATAAAATTTTTACACATTCAGGTAAATCCATGGAAACTGCACTGCAAACTGAACAACAGTTTTCGTTATAGAATCCACTTTTCCCTTTCCATTTTGAATAGATTTCATTTTTGTTTTCCATATCCATATTTTAGATTCAACAAAAGCAAAGAGGGCAAAGAATAGAAATTCAGACCAAACTAATGGCGCAATTCAAAAAAGGTATAAACTACTTGTAATAGAGTTATGTGGTCTAACCTGGAAATATAGAAGAAGTGAGGCTGATGGCATGATGAATGTCCCGGAAGGGAACATATGGTCCGTGTACCAATCATCTTCATCAATAACCTATAAGAGATGCATGCAAAGGAGGCCAATGAGAATAACATGTGCTGTATCTTATTGCAATAAGCTCAAATTGAGGGCACGAACATGAAGCATGGTAATTTGCTAACAGAAAATGGAAATGAACGACGAAAAAAAATTAAATCAAATTCAAGATAAAAACTAAAATTTGGCAACATGGTGACATTTAAGCCTAGAGCTTGATCGATGACTTGAGAGCATACCTCGTACTCATAAGCTAAGGTTTTATGGCATACATGTTCCACAAAAAGAAGGCTGTCATGGTTCATCCACTCGGCTACTCTTCTTAGAAATACCTCAAAGTTCTTCATGTGCTGTGAAAACAAACGAAGTTTTAAGTACTAGTTCAATCCACATGATTCAAACAATAAGTTTTGATTTTAAGATGAGAGTAGATCACTTACCTCGAGTAATCCAACAACTATTATCCTATCAAATGTAGCCTCCGTTTCGAGCTTTGTTACATCTTCTAATATAACCTCAACATTTGATAGCTGAAGGTTCCTAAGGGATGAAAGTGGAAAGTTATTTGGTGTAACTTCTTCAACAGGATTCTCATTGTATTTAACATGCTTAGAGATTTTTCTCAACAACCATATACTTTTGTATAAGTTGACAATATAAGGTCCTGTCAGGGTGCCACCCTGAAATTGACCAAACTTACTTTTTGCATGATTACTCATATAAAGTCCTCCAAGAGGGCCTTGGATGGATGGTTGTGGTCAACCTAAGTGTATATGGAGTTGATTTTATAGGGATGTATTGTCCGAATAAGAAAGTTGATTTTTTTATTTATTATTATTATTATTATTTTTAAAAAAAAAAAAAAATTATTTTAAAGGTAAGAGTTGATTTTAGAGAGACTGTATTATCTGACTAAGATATTCGTAATGCTACCAGTAGGTCCAATTGCTACTAGTATCATTCAAGAACAATTGTAAGATTCAAACCATGCATAACAATATGAGATTTACATATATAATACAAGGAATCCACTTTAATACCACTTAAAAGTCTTACTTGCATTGCTCCTCTATGTAGTCTTTCTGAGAGATAGAGTTGGTAACAGCTGTAACATGGCAATTTTTATACTTCCGAGCAACATGTAAAGTAAATGGTCCTTGTCCACAACCAAGATCAAGGATGGTTTGACCATCTTGTATTTGTGCCCTTTCACAGCATAGATCAAGCATTGCGATCTCAGCCTCATCCAGTGTCACCGATTCACCCTTAAAGTAACAGGAACTGCATAAGTTTGAATATAAAATCTGGTTTAGTTTAAGCGAAGGTTAGACAAAACAAAATAACAGAGCTTTTCTAATAAGCCCATTCACACCATGCATGTATAGGTATGAGATTCAATTCATCCATCAAAAGGGTACCAAAATGTAGATGTCCTATGCCGAGATTCAAGGCGATCCATTAATTTGGTGGGCCACAGAAACTTGGCCGACTATTTTCTAACTCACCCACCTATTTCTAACACTAAACGACCTACTGAGTGGACTGACTTTATTTCTGGTAGAGAATGTCCAAGCGCTCAAACCTATATAGATGGCCTTTTACAGGCGTGGGATTAGCAAAGCTCCAAACTAATAAATATTATGGATTGAAATCAACCAAATTTATTGTTACTTCCGGCTTCTAGACTAAAATGAGAACATCTAGGAGCAATTTATCAATAGCATTTCATGAAGTTCGGATGGAAATGAAGATTTTAAGCAATAATACATGCTCATATTATTGCCAATTAATAATAACATTTATTATACAAAATATACAAGTTCAAGTCCCATGGTTAAGCCAAAAATAAAATGTACATTGCAAAAGAAGAACCGTCCTTCTACTAAACAATACCAATTTACCTAAAACCAGTCTTGATAATGAACGTGTTCTATTAATTTCAGAATTCAACCCAGAGAAATGATCACCCAGCCAACTTTTTTGGTGATTATCATGGTGTGACCCAACCTTTTTCAAAGATCGGATATTCTAGATATGTGACATGTTGGCCGAAAAGAAATGGTCATGTGTAAAAGTTCACATGAGCATTCATATACAACTGCTGTATGCGATCGTTTCTCTATGATCAATAATTGAATTCCATACTTGTTTGGCAAACCAAATTCTATACTTGGCAAAAAAAAAATAAAAAATGAAGCTTGAGCTAGGAAGTACACTTCAATGCCACATTTCCTCCATTAACCATGATGAAACTTACAATTATACATAGACTTCAAAGCCTAGACGAAGGCTATCATCCTCCCTATTTCTTGTTTCCTCTAATGAGAGTTCAATACGGTAACTGTGGCCATAACGGCCACTGTCTTTTTCTTTTTTTAAATGGCTACTGCCATTACCATTATGATGCTTGAAAAAAAAAAGGTCTCAGACCCATAACTGGCCATTATGGCCCCATAATGCATAACTGTTCTCACCATTACTGTTACATAATGGCTGTCACATAACTGTTTTTGAAGACCTTGAATGTGAACATGATTAAGCACGTTCCTATGAAACATACAAGAAGTGACTAAAATGTAAGTGATTTTCTTGAGAATAAAATTAATTTATTTCACAAGTCACTATGAATTTTCCTGAAGCTGGAGGATAACTCTAATAAGGGAGTGTTTGGGTGCCACTTGATAATAATTTTTCCCCTTTTTTTTTTTTTCTTTGAAAGCACTTGGTTACTAGGATTTACACTCTAATATATATGGTTGGTTAAATTCATGTAGAACATTATGATTGGTTGGTTTTCTCTATTAAAAAAAGCTCTCTAAGTAAAGAGAGTGAAAGTTGGATTTTTTTTTTTTTTCCTGAAATTTTCTAGCACTTTATGTGTGATTGTGAGACTGAGATCCTTCTACTCCAGCCACTCGCAGAAGTCCCAGTTTCCAGGTTTTTGTACGCCCTTTTGCTGAGCTGCTCTCAATGTGTCGAAATCCAGTCCAAACACTTCTGATTCATCACCTAGTTACTTGCAAATCACGAAGTTCATTTATCATCGATGATTACCACCATTGATGTTTGTCATCATCGCAAAAAGCCCATGTGTGTCTCATCAACAATATAAGGCAGCCATCATCATCAAGCGCTCGTTGGGAAGTCGCAAAATAATTCACACCATCTCTCACTTCTATTACCAACTTCAAGAACTAAATGTCACAATACTTCATGGGAGCATGGACATGTCATGGCACTTCGACATGAAGGTATGAATCATACACACATGCCAAACATTAACACCTGTGTGGGAGGTGGTAAATCACTTCCACCCAAATTCATTTAACATTGCAAGAGGGCTGTTTTGGCAGGTCTTTGGCAGATTTCAAATTACTAATTTTAAGGTGGCACCCAAACATTCCATCAGATTTTGACAAACAATTCCACTTTAGAAGTAACCATGATCATTGTAAACTCAGAAGTAGGGAAGCAGGTAGGTATCACTAGGAATTGGGCAGCAGGGGTGATGAAGACCAGGTGTTTTGGAACCTAGCCAAATGCCTCGTGAAATCAGAGGTAAGGCGTGTTGTTGATGTCTTAAATCTGTAAACAACAGTGTCAGTCTATGCCATCAAAGTGCCATCGAAGTCCCATTGGAAAAATTCGGAAAATCCATGTTTTGTTGCTGGAATGTTCTGGTGTTTCCACTCGATGTCATTGAAGGTGTTCGATGCCATCGACAGATCGTCGATGCCATCAAAGGTCCCATCGAGCGTGCATGCAGAATTGTGTAAGTGCGGGATTTGTTTCTGCGTGCTTCTGTTGTTCCCCAATAAGGCGGTGATGGAAAGGGCATGTATTTGAAATCTAACTTTCCTTCTGGCCCTGGATGTATGTTTGTGTAATCTAAGGGTACGTTGTCTTTTTTTTTTTTTTTTTTTTTTGTGCAAGCAAGTGCAACTTTTTTTTCTTCTTTTCTTCTCTTTTTTTTGCCTATTGGTATTGTAGCTGTGGAAATGTATAGGAGTTCGTTGTTCCTTGTTGCAAGAGGTTAGGTTGTTGTGCCCCTTCCATGGATGTTTTACATAATCAATTCACTATTGGAAAAAAAAAGAAGAAAAATATGAGAAGAAATCATGATCAATTGAGCGTAATGCTTTCTTAAGGGAGGAATCTTTATCTTTTCATTCCTATTTTTAAATTTAACTCGTTTAGGATGACAACCAAACAACTCCTCCCAATTTTGACAAAGAATTCCACTGGTAGAAGAAAGCATGATCAATCAAGGGTCAATCTCCTTTTAGGACACAAGGAATCCATAGGTGACGATTGGATGAAAAAAATCTCCTAAGCAACCGGATTGGAGGAAAAAAATCATTGTTCTCGGTAGGTAGACCATAGGTGAGTGGATTGGAGGAAAGAGAGAATTCGAATCTTGATAATGTAAAATACTAACATTCATGACTGATTAATCCTATCCCTCGAACTTCATGTTGTAATTTCAAAATCCTTCAAAGAACAATTTGAACACAAGTCCATTCTTCTTCTTTCTTTTTTTTTTTCTTTTTTTAAATTTTTTTTTTTTAATTTAATTTAATTTTTTTAAAAAAAATCTTGGTCGTTCATGAAATCCTATTGTTGTCTCTTCTAACATAATGACAGTGTTTTGGGCTATTTGGGGGGGCGAGAAATGGGTGTTTCTTTAGAAATGTTCGGGTGGGGGCTGAGGAGGTGATTAGAAAAGTAAATCTTTTTATGGAGTGTTGGGCTATTAATGTAAAGGTTATTTCAGTCACTCTTCCTGCTTGATTTACTCTGTTTGGCAGTGTATTCTTTGCTTGTTTCTCGCCAGCATCTCTAATAAAGTCATTGTTATCTCTCAAAAAGAAAAAAGAAAAAAAAAACTTCCTAAATTGATTCATTTTTTTACAAAAAACTGATCACATTTTAGTTTAGAATCATTTCTTGACATCTCTTTCCCATAAAATTGCATAAAATAATCAAATTTGCCATTTTTGTAGGCACAACACTAGATTGATGTTTGTGTGTGTGTGTGTGTGTCCATATGAAATGGGGAACCTATGTGTCATGTCCATTGGCCTTACCAATTCCAAGTTCTTCAAACAATTATTCTGCTCCCACAGAAACAGACACCAGTCACCCTTTTTCCTGATTTAGTCTGCTGTTAAAGGTATATGGGGTCGATCATCCAACATTGCTGGTTGAAGATCGATGAAAGAGGTTTGAGCTTCATTCTATCCTCGGACAAGACACGCCAAAAAACTCTCCCAAGTTGGAAGATCCTAACCATCAAATCTTTTCTTCGTCGAACATGGACTGTTGGTGCATTTCTTCCTAACCATGTATTTTCATGCCAACAATGGAAACTCTAGAGTCTACCAAAATGAAGAGACTTTTTGGACATAGTTCATCCTCTATGGGGACTATCAGATTAATGGCTTGGACAAACCAACCATTGGCCCCACATATTCAGATTAAGTATAAACAGGTAAGTTCCCCATTTATTTATTGAACAAGCTTTTGACATGAACAAGCTTTCTACAATGCTTGTACTAGTTAACAAATTAACAATAAGTGAATGGCGCAAATAAATATAAAATAAAATGATAGTATGGATGGAGAAAAGCCAAAAATATACCTCTCCTTGAGGGCCTTTCCGAAGACTAACTTGAGGAAAGCCATGGGTATCTCATACAACTTGGCGTCTAGTGCTTCAATCTCCTTTGCCATTTTCATTGTTTTTAGAGCTGGCAATGAGAAGTCCTAAAGAGTTAAATTCCAATTAATAAGAAAAACAACTATTCTACTCTGCCAAATCTTGGTTTATAATGTTTGATAGATCAGGAAATTCATTAGGTGTGCTACTTGGCAAGTATTTAGCTTAAAACACAAACTGGTCTACAGGTCAGGTGGGCCACATATGTTACAGATATATTAATTTCCTGATTTAATAAGGTAAGAATATTGTATGTTGAACGTGGAGCATCAGCTATCCATTTCTATGGTTTCACTCGAGGTGCTCCGTATCCGTTACAATACGGCTATAAAGGCTGGTACGTATGGGTAACGACCATGACCATTACGCGATACATGGGTGAAATGGGTTAGTTGGTTTTTTGGGACCATATCAGCGTTTATGGGGCATAACAACCTTACCCCCGTAGTGCTAAAAAAACAGCCACTTGTTTTTCTATTTAAATCTATTTTTCCCCTCATTTTCTACTTTTCTCATTCAAAAAACCTTTCCTAAATCATCTATAGCAGATTTTGACTACTCTTACTATAGTTTTTAGGATTAAAACTATAGATTGAAACAATTTAGACAAATAAAGGCTCAAAGGCCATTTAAAAAAAAAAATAATAAAAAAAAATAAAAAGTTGATATTTATTCCTTTTTTCTCCGATTTCTAGTTCTAATACTTATTATAATGTGTAAACATTAAAGACATGTAACAATGTTCATAAATTCACCGGACAACATAATACAACACTCTCACTAGATAGTGGACCATTATGCCCAGGGGAAATTCGCTCCATCATTCGGTTTCTCAATATCACAATAGGACATGAATCCAAAAACCAGGCAAATCCAAAACTCAGGTGGGCCACATGACGGGAAAGAATGATAACAAAAACGTCCACCGTTGAAACCTTCTTAGAAATGACCATGTACTTACATGCCATCCAATCTGTTCATAAGGTTACTAACACTGAGAGAAATTGTAATCACAAATATAATTGTATCTAAAACTTCTATGGCCCCAACAAAGTTTCTAATGGTGAGAGTTCAATTCCCACTATTTCCTGCCGTGTGGCCCACCTGAGTTTTGGATCTGTATTATTATTATTATTTTTTAATCCTGTCCTATCGTGAGCTTGAGAAACTAATGCACGGAGTGGATTTCTCACGGGCATCTCTGTGGGCCCCACGTAACTTCCGACCACGGGAATTTTCTATGGCTAGGGACCTCCAACTCCACTTGGCACAAGTCAACATTTATTTATATATTACTTTCACTTATTAAATATAAGAGGGAAATTGACCGTACTCGCCTCGAAATTTGGGCAAATTACCTAGAATGCTACAACACTCCATATATTCCCAGAAGGGCCTTCTGACATGCTTCCGAAAATTACTTGGACCAAAATGCCCTTGTCCTTGTTTCAGTAGTTGTACAGTTTTCTAGGAAAGAAGAAGTCATATTTAATACCAAAAAAGTGATGTGTACAGAACCCTTTTTTGTGTGCGGGCAAGGACCAAGCTTGTGGGGTCCACATTAATGTATGCGTATAATCCATGCCGCCCATCCTTTTTGCTGTGTCATTTTAGGGCTAGGGCCCAGATATTAGCCTGATCCAGAGCCTGTGTGGGTCACATAATAGAAAATAATGGTGACAATGGAACCCACTGTTGAAACTTTTCAGGCTCATTATGATGTTTGTTAGAAGTGGACACTGCCCAAGTGAGGACTTTTTTAGGCCCAAGCGGAGCAGGCCGACAAGGTGGATGGAATGGATCACCCCATTGTGGGCCTTAAGATATGGTACCAATGGTTTGGTAGAAAAGGACGTGAACACGTTCAAAACCACGACCTATACAACATGACAACCATGACCCATATAACATGGCAACTACGACCCATGCAAACCATGACCCAAATGGGCCCACACTGATGTATGTGTATAATCCATTCCGCCCATCCTTTTTGTCGTGTCATTTTAGAGTTAGGGCCCAAATATCAGCCCAATCCAGTGCTTTTATGGCCCACAAAATAGAAAATAATGGTGACTGTTGAAAGTTTCCAGGCTCACTGTGATATTTGTTAGAAGTGGACATTGCCTAAGTTAGGACTTTTTGGGCCCACGCCGAGCTGGCCGATAAGGTGGATGGATCGGATCACCCCTTCGTGGGCCTTAAGCTATGGTACCAATGGTTTGTTAGAAAAGGAATTGAATACGTTGAAAACCACGATCCATACAACATGACAACCACGACCCATATAACATGGCAACTACGACCCAAATGGGCCGCAGTTGTATGGATCGTAGTTGTCATGTTATATGGGTCTTAATTGTCCTGTTATATGAGTCTCAGTTGTATGGATCGCAGTTGTCCTGTTATATGGGTCGCAGTTATCCTGTTATATGGGTCGCGGTCGCAGTTGTCCTATTATATGGGTCTCAGTTGTATGGATCGCAGTTATCCTGTTATATGGGTCGTAATTATCCTGTTATATGGGTCGCGGTCGCAGTTGTCCTGTTATATGGGTCTTAGTTGTCTTGTTATATGGGTTTCCTTCGTATGGATCGCAGTTATCTTGTTATATGGGTCGTAGTTATCCTGTTATATGGGTCGCGGTCACAATTGTTCTGTTATTTAGGTCTTAGTTGTCCTGTTATATGGGTCTCAGTTGCATGGATCGCAGTTGTCTTGTTATATGGGTCGCAGTTATCCTGTTATATGGGTCGTGGTCTTAGTTGTCCTGTTATTTGGGTCTTAGTTGTCCTGTTATATAGGTCTCAGTTGCATGGATCGCAGTTGTCCTATTATATGGGTCGCAGTTATCCTGTTATATGGGTCACAGTCGCAGTTGTCCTATTATTTGGGTCTTAGTTGTCCTGTTATATGGGTCTCAGTTGTATGGATCGCAGTTGTCCTGTTATATGGGTCGCGGTCGCAGTTGTCCTGTTATATGAGTCTCAGTTGTATGGATTGCAGTTGTCCTGTTATATGGGTCGCAATTATCCTGTTATATGGGTCGCGGTCGCAGTTGTCCTGTTATATGGGTCGTGGTTATCATGTTATATATGGCCCCATAATGGGGTGATCTGATCCATCCACCTTGTTGGTTAGCTTGCCGTGGGCTAAAAAAGTCCAGACTTGGTCCCACATTGATGTATGTGTATAATCCATGCTGCCCATCGTTCTTGCCATGTCATTTTAGGGCTAGGGGCCAAATATCAGCTTGATCCAGTGCTTGTGTGGCCCGCATAATAGAAAATAATGGTGACTATTGAAACATCAATGGATTAGATGTGGGCCCAAGTCAGGGCTTTTAGAAAATAATGGTGACTGTTGAAACATCAATAATGGTGACTTAGGCATTGTCCACTTATAACAAGCATCAATGTGGGCCCAAGTTAGGACTTTTTGGGCCCACGACAAGCTGACCAACAAAGTGGATGGATCAGATCACCCCATTGTGGGCCATATATAACATGGTAACAACGACCCATGACAACCATGACCCATATAACAGGACAACTGCGACCACGATACATATAACAGGAGAACTGCGTTCCATACAATTGAGACCCATATAATAGGACAACTAAGACCCAAATAATAGGACAACTGCGACCGTGACCCATATAACAGGACAACTGCGATCCATGCAACTGAGACCTATATAACAGGACAACTAAGACCCAAATAACAGGACAACTGCGACCGCGACCCATATAATAGGACAATTGCGATCCATGCAGCTGAGACCCATATAACAGGACAACTAAGACCTAAATAATAGGACAACTGTGACCGCGACCCACACAACAGGATAACTACAACCCATATAATAGGATAACTGCAATTTATACAACTGAGACCCATATAATAGGACAACTGTGACCGCAACCCATATAACAGGATAACTGCGACCCATATAACAGGACAACTGCGATCCATACAACTGAGACCCATATAACAGGAAAACTAAGACCCATATAACAGGACAACTGCAACCGCGACCCATATAACCGGAGAACTGCGATCCATACAACTGAGACCCATATAACAGGAAAACTAAGACTCATATAACAGGACAACTGCAACCGCAACCCATATAACAGGATAACTATGATCCATATAACAGGACAACTGCGATCCATACAACTGAGACCCATATAACAGGATAACTAAGACCCATATAACATGACAACTATGATCCATACAACTGCGGCCCATTTGGTTCGTAGTTGCCATGTTATATGGGTCGTGGTTTTCATGTTATATGGATCATAGTTTTCAACGTGTTCAATTCCTTTTCTACCGAACCATTGGTACCATAGGTTAAGGCCCACAAAGGGGTGATCCGATCCATCCACCTTATCGGCCAGCTCGGCGTGGGCCCAAAAAGTCCTAACTTGGGCAATGTCCACTTCTAACAAACATCACAGTGAGCCTGGAAACTTTCAATAGTCACCATTATTTTCTATTTTGTGGGTCATAAAAGCACTGGATCGGGCTGGACCCTAGCCCTAAAATGACACGACAAAAAGAATGGGTGGAATGGATTATACACATACATTAGTGTGGGCCCATTTGGGTCGTGGTTTGCATGGGTTGTAGTTACCATGTTATATGGGTTGTGGTTGTCATGTTGTATGGATCATGGTTTTGAACGTGTTCATGTCCTTTTCTACCAAACCATTGGTACCATAGCTTAAGACCCACAATGGGGTGATCCATTCCGTCCACCTTGTCGGCCTGCTCCGTTTGGGCCTAAAAAAGTCCTCACTTGGGCAGTGTCCACTTCTAACAAACATCACAGTAAGTCTGAAAAGTTTCAACAGTGGCTTCCATTGTCACCATTATTTTCTATTATGTGACTCACACAAGCTTTGGATCAGGCTGATATCTGGGCCATAGCCCTAAAATGACACGTCAAAAAGGATGGGTGGTATGGATTATACACATACATCAATGTGGGCCCCACGAGCTTGGTCCTTGCTTGCACACAAAAAAGAATTATGTACATATCACTTTTTTGGCATTAAATACGACGTAACTTTTTCTTCCCTGGAAAACGTACAGGTCCTGAACCAAGGTCATGGGCATTTTCGTCCGAAACAAACTCCAAAAGCTGTCAAAAAGCCCTTATGGGAATATATGGAGTGTTGTAGCGTTCTAGGTAATTTGCCCAAACTTCGAGGCCAGCACGGTCAATTTCCCAATATAAGACCATACTGAAAAAGCACAGGAAAACGGACACGGATTTCCTGCAAAGCCTTTATCAAGAAGTCAATGAGCTGCAATGCTAGGTGGGGCCTACCGTGATGTTTATGAGAAATCGACACCGTCCATCCGTTTTGAGAGCTCATTTTAGCTCATGCAACAAAAAATTGAGGTGGATCCAAAATTCAAGTGGGCCATAGGAGAGGGAAAACCGTGGAAAGAGTTTCCATCGTTGAAAACTCCCTGGCATATATCTTGATGTTTATATGCCATCCAAACCGTTTACAAGGCCATTACCACATGGATGAATTAAAAAACCCAAAATTTTGCCTAATATGAAACTTTGTGGCCATACTTATGTTTCAAACGGTGGTCACTGAATCCCCATTGTTTCCTCCCATGCGGCCCGCTTGAGTTTTGGATCCACCTCATTTTTGGTTGCATGGCCTAAAATGATCTCTCAAAACGGATTCACGGTGTGGATTTCTCATAAACATCAAGGTGGGCCCCATTTAGCATCCCAGCGCAGGAACTGAAATCCGTGTCCCGGGAAAACTAGTACGAGTTATTGGGAAACTCCCCCGAGTGACTGAGTCGACTCATCATGGCTGGGTTTCGAGTTGATACCAGTTTTCATGTTTTAAACTATGGGGCCCACCATAATGAAAATGGCTATACACGAAAAGAATGGACGGTCCAGATGAAACTCACACTTAACCAAATCAAGAACTTGGGCTAGCTGCTCCTCATAAGTACGTTTGTAACCCCATTTGAGACGTCTTGCTACTTCGACTCTGACCAGCCTCCTGACCTCCTCATCTGGTACAAGCCCTTTCCCCAGCCGCTTCAGCAGCTCTTCAGCGGCTGCCGATTTGGGTTGCTTACCCTCTCCACCCATTGAACGGTTGAGATATGTTGAGAGAGAGAGAGAGAGTGCGCGCGCAACCGGCTGCTACTTTAAGATCATCTATATAGAGTTCGTTCCTTTTGGGAGATGGTGACAACTGAAGCAGATTTCGTCCAGCCCCGCTGGATGTAAATCGGTGCATGCAAGGGTATGTGGGACCCACAGAGACGTATTGGATTTATCCACTCTGTTCATCCACTTTTTCAGATCATTTGAGGGAATCATGCCAAAAATTAGGCATATTCAAAGCTCAAGTAGACCACACCACAGGAAGAAGAGTAATAATGATGATCACCGTAGAAATCTTCCTATAACCCAACATGATTTTTATTTTCCATCCAACATGTTTCATAAGGTCACATAGACCTGGATTAAGGGAAAAAAAAAATTCATCCTATCCAAAATTTCAGTGGCCCTCAAGAATTTTGTAACGGTAGGCGTTCAATTCCCACCGTCATGTCCACTTGAGCCTCAGATCTGCTTCAGTTTTGGGCTCCTACCTTTAAATGATATGAAATAATGGATGAACGGCGTGGATAAATCCCGTACACTGCGGTGGACCCCAAAAAACCTTCCCTGGACCGGAAGCGGATTGGTTGGTGTACCACACACCAGCCAATCTACCAGCCAATCCGCTTCCCGTGAACCAATTCCGTCCTGTCCCCGTGAAAAGCAGTGAAAAATAAAAAACTGCCGAGATGTTGAAAATATGGGAATCTTATCACGATCGTATTTTTTAATTCAGAATTTCACATTAATATAATGAATCTCGCTCATCTTTGTACAATGATTGTTGTCTCCATCTGACCACGGGATATGCTCCTCCAGTCACGAGGAATTTGATTGATAACAGGAATGGGGTGTCATGATTGAGGCTAAGAGAGAATTAAGCTACAATGTTGTCCTTACTAATGATTAAATCAATTTGCAAGAGGATTACAACAAATCCGCTTCCAAGATATAATAAGTCTATTCTCCAAGATTGAAAAAATATGGGTTTCGGCCTGTAAAACTAAAAAACCGCACTCCGAACGCACTTTTACAGCATATACTCCTGACTTCTATATTATTATAATTTACCCCCTGAAAACTGATTGTAATTTACTGTCCGAAAAACTGTTTGCAGTTTAGCGCCTAAAAATTGTAACTTTCCAAAAACCATCTAAAAACAAAAATGGGGAAGAAGAAGAAGATGGAGAAGAGATTGTTGGAATTGTGATTTTGAATTGATCCAAAGATGGTTTATATAAAATCACAAGAGATGCTTAAAACCATTTCATGAAAAGTCATCTTCTTCCATGGTGTTTTTTTTAACAATGGTGGTTCCTTTTCAACAATGGCATTCCTCCGTTGCAAATCTAAATGATGTTCCCTTTACTAAGAGATACCACCATTTACAAATGAATGGTCACCGATAATCACCAAAAGTTACAATCTTTTTCCCAATTTCTTTTATAAATTAAAATTTATTTTCTTTTTATTTTGAAAAAACCCAACAATCCTCTGTTATTTTTAAAATACAGAGGTAAGGGTATGTAAGGAAAATATATGCATAGAAAAATATATTTTATGAACTTGAACCCTCACTTAGTGTAAACAAATCAAAGTTTAATCAGAATCCTTAATGACTATGGCCTTGAACTAAGTATTCTATATGACGGAACTGGACATGTTACACACACATATATTTCAATTGCCATATATTCTAAAATTATAACACATTTACAACCTTGTGCTCTGTTCTGGATTCATGAGTTCATGAGAGTAACCAAAACTCTTGAATATCAGGAAGCAGCCCCACTTTAAATACTTATATAGGTGAGTCCTTATAAATGGCCATGTAATTAGAGCTTCCTTGAAAGGACTTATTAAGAGCAAACTCATCCTCCTTTTTATCATTATAGGTACCCAGCATTATACATATATCCAGGAATGAGACATAAAAAACGTACAGTACTGCTTTATACATTTCCTGTGAGATACTTTGCCCATTGAACTTATTAACTTAGGTTAGGTTTCCCTCATCTGATGTCTATGAAATTGACTTAAGTTCCATTCCTTTTGATGTTCTACTGACAACATCCCTTGCAGTCCCTTGGTGAACGGGTCCGCTAGATTCTAGATAGATTATACATACCGTATTGTTATAACACCGTCACCAAGTAGTTGCAGCATAAAATTATGCCTTAGACTGATATGTCTGGATTTTCCATTATAAGTCTTGTTATATGCCTGTGATAGTGTCGCTTCACTATCACAGTATATATAGACTGGTGGTAAAGGCCTTACTAATAATGGTATTTCTAATAACAGGTTACTTAACCATTCTGTCTCTTTACTACTAGTTGTTAAAGATATGAATTCAGATTCTATGGTAAAGTGAGATATGCAAGTTTGCTTCTTGGATCCCCAAGAAATAACAACTCCTCCAAGTGTAAAAATCTATCCACTGGTAGACTTGAATTCATTAGAATCAGTGACCCAACTTGCATCATTATACCCTTCAAGTACACTAAGGTAACCAGAAAAATGTCAACTATAATTAATTGTTTTTCTCAAGCATTTGAGTACACTAAAGACAACATTTCAATGATCTAAACTTGGATTACTTGTAAATGTACTCAATTTACCTACTACAAAAGCAATATCAGGTCGAGTAGAAATCATATTATATAAAAGACTGCCAATCACATTGGAATACTTTAACTGAGATACACTACGACCTTCATTTTTAATTAACTTGATATTAGAATCAAAAGGCGCAGAAACTGGGTTCTTATCATAATGATCAAACTTTTTAAGTATCTTTTCAACATAATGTGATTGAGATAGAATTATACCATCGTTGTTTCTTAATTACTTGATACCTAAAATTACATTAGTTTCACCCATATCCTTCATGTCAAAACTAAATGATAAGAATTTTTTAGTGTTATTTAAAACTTCTAAATATGCACCAAAGATGAACATATCATTTACATAAAGACATATAATTACTTATTTATTATCAGAAAATTTTGAATATACACATTTATCAGATTCATTAATCTTAAAGCCATATGAGGTGATTACTTTATCGAATTTTTCATGTCATTGCTTAGGTGCTTATTTAAGTCCATATAGTGACCTGATCAATTTACACACTTTGTTTTCCTGTCCTGGAAATATAAATCTTTCTGATTGCTCCATATAAATCTCTTCATCGAGGTCACCATTAAAAAAAGTTATCTTTATATCCATCTGATGGATTTCTAACTTGTGGATGGATGCTAGAACAACTAAAACTCGGATGGTTGATATCCTTGTTACTGGAGTATAGGTATCGAAAAAATCAATATCTTCTTTTTGTGTAAATTCTTTAGCCACTAATCTGGCTTTAAACCTTTTTATAGTTCTATCTGGTCTTAGTTTTCTTTTGAAAATTAATTTACAGCTTATTGGTTTTGATCATGGGGGTAGATCCATAAGTTTCCATGTTCCATTTTGCAATATAGAATCTATCTAATCGTTTATAGCTTCTTTCCAAAAAGAAGCATCTTGAGATATAAGGGCATTATCTATTCTTATTGGATCATTTTCTATGTAACATACCAACATGGTTTCTTTTGTTATGTTATCTTTATCTCCTTTTATTAGCAGAACGTAAAAATCGGGTCTAAAAGATGTACCTGTTCTGATCCTCTTCGTCCTTTAGGTTCTATGTCAACTTTATCGAGACTGTTGATATTTAGAGGTATTTGATAACTACTGCTGTCACGCTCCAAACCCGGGAATCAGATTCACAGGAATTCCGATCACCGAATCCGATGCCGATAGCCTCTGTAGTATCCCATTCTCGGCTCCCAGCACTCATATGCCAGATTCCGATCCTGGGATCGTATAAGGAGGGTTTTCAACATGAATTTGTCTCATAAGAAACATAACCACAAGTATACCCAAATCATAAGAATAACATCATCACCACATATCCACTAATATAATCATTTGAGTACAATACTGAAAATGAAATACATGTGTCAAAATCAAAGCTCCAGAAGTCAGTTACATACTTCAAGCTCCACGCTGTTACAACCTAACATCACCTGCACGCATCTATCGTGCATAAGCTCATAGAAAGCTTAGAAGGTGGTGTAAGTGTGTGCACAAGGTAAGTGCCAAGTATTCAATATAATGCCATAATCCTACAATATCAAAAATACTGGTAAGATCATGAAACATACGATATCAGAGTAATGCAGAAACATACTGATAGGCCCATAAATACCATCAGCCTTATACAGGCTATGCGATGTAGAAATATAATAAAAACAATATCATATACTGATGAAACAATATGGATTAGCAACCCAAATATCAGATGCCGATGATGCAATGCAATATGTAAATCCTAATGAGTCCACGAATATCGTCAGCCATATAAATGCAGAAACGTAGCAACCCAAAATGCTAAATGCCTCGGATGCTATGCAATATACGGTGTGAATGAAATGACCAAGCTGGGGTGAAGTCGGGATGATAGTACGTAGTATCGTAGGCTATGGGGTCCATCACAAAGGACTTCTATCCAAACCAGTCCCATACCTAAATTTAGATAGCCAGACTCAATGTAGTAGACTCCTGATCTCAAGTTAGTCGCGCGCCCAACCGAAATCCTTGCCATTACAAAGGTACACGACAATTAGTTGCGCACCACTAACCCGAGTGGATAGTGAATGAATGAATGAATATGCAACTTCTACTCGATAAGTCCACATATCAGTACGGTTTCTCTTTGGGATCATCACCGGGGCCTAGTACACTCCAAATGGCACTGCCTCTCTCCCAGTCGCACAGTCCAAGTGAGCGTAAGAAACCTCACTATCCGCCTGACCAACAGTCTGCCAATACCTATGTGGCATGTCGATAGCGAACCGATTCACGAGCTGGTCAAACTCAGCTTAGCCATGCCCCCTACCCTCGGGTGGGTAAGGTGGCACCCCCTCCTAATCGACCACGACACAGTGGGAGATGCGGCCTCCTGGTATTCGGCACTCGGGCGCTCATGTATCCACTCGGTCTCGACGTTGGGGCGTCCTCTAGTACCACAAGGGTTTAGGGATTTTCACCCAGGGCCATCTATGGTATCCCGATGGTCGATCCAAACATTTTCGGTGTCCCATTTGGCTATCCATGATATGCCTGTGGAGGCTACGACCCTGATATCGTTAGGGCGTACAGTAATCACAACACACAATGCAAGATGCATGAGTCATACGATCCAGTTATGCATCAATCCTGCGCATACAATGCGCTCATGTGAGATAACCTCCACCTATCAGGGAGTCTCATAATAACCTACCCAATGACATATGCAACAGTTAACTACATCTTACAATAAACATGCAGATAATTTGTATGGGCATGTATCATGATGTTATGCTGTCACATACTCATAATCGGTATCAATAACTGGCATCAACAATCGGCCTTGACAATGTGGACATTTACCAACATTACCCCCAAGGAGTGGCCCACATAGAGTCTAACATATAGTGGACCTATGGCCTCACAAAGGGCCTGATATACAACACCATGGGCCTCACTCAAGAGCTTAATATACATTACGATGGGCCTAACATACATCACAATGGGCTTCATCGCCTAGCCCTCAAATGCATCACAATGGGCCTCATCACATAGGCCTCGATAATTGACCTCGGCAATTAAAATCGGCTTCGATAAACAAAATCGGCCTCAACAATCGGAATTGACACTCGGAATCGGCCTCGACACTTAGAATCGGCCTCGAAAATCAGCATAGGCCTCGATTATCGAAATCAATCGATAATCAGAATCGGCAAATTGGTCACGTCAATCAAAATCGGTAATCGGTCATGACAATCAGAATTAATCGATAATCAGAATCGACAAATCGCTCAAGTCAATCGGAATCGGCAATCGGTCATGACAATTGGAATCAATCGATAATCAGAATCGGCAAATCAGTCACGTCAATCGGAATCGACAATTGGTCATGACAATCAAAATCGATCAATAATCAGAATCGGTAAATCGGTCAAGTCAAACGGAATCAGCAATCGGTTATTATAATCGGAATCGATCGATAACCAGAATCGGTAAATCGATCATGTTAATCGGAATCGGCAATCGGTCATGTCAATCGGCCTCGATTGTTAATTGGCAATCGGTTACGACAATCGAAATCAATCGATAATTAGAATCGATAAATTGATCACATCAATCAGAATCGGCAATTGTTCATGATAATCAGAATCGATCGATAATCAGAATCGGCAAATCAGTCAAGTCAATCGAAATCGACAATCGGTCATGACAATCGGAATCGATCGATAATCAGAATCGGCAAATCGGTCACGTCAATCAAAATCGACAATCGATCATGATAATCGGAATCGATCGATAATCAGAATCGGTAAATCGGTCAAGTCAATCGAAATCGGCAATTGGTCATGGCAATTGGAATCGATCGATAATCAGAATCGGCAAATCGGTCATGTCAATCGAAATCGACAATTGGTCATGATAATTGGAATCAATTGATAATCAAAATCGGCAATCGGTCATGACAATTGGAATCGATCGATAATCAGAATCGACAAATCGGTCACGTCAATTGGAATCGGCAATCGGTCATCATAATCGGAATCGATCGATAATCAGAATCAAGAAATCGGTCAAGTCAATCGGAATCGGCAATCGGTCATGACAATCGGAATCGATCGATAATCGGCCTCGACGCAAGTCAGGGTCCATAGATGGTCAACCGATGATGGACCAAGTAATATCAATGGGGCCCATTCATGTGGGTTAACCTGCTAGAGAGTGATGAGAATGAGTCTAACCTGGCCTAAGGGAAGGTCACAATGTGGACATTAAACCATCATTGCCCATCAATGTGGCCATTTAACCAACATTGCTCCCAAGGAGTGGCCCACATAGAGCCAAACGTATAATGGGCTCATAACCTTACACAAGGGCCTAATATACATCATCATCGGCCTCACTCAAGGCCCCCAAATACATCAAATGGGCCTAATCACATGAGTCAAAAACACATTACAATGGGTTGCGTCCATGGGCCTCATATACAATAAGCGGGCCGCACATCTTAGGCCTCATATGCATCAAATGGGCCACGAATGTACATCACAGGTGGGTCCTACACCTGGGCCATAAATACATCAATGTGGGGCTCACCGTCCACACAATGGATGGCGTGGATTAAAAACATGCATCAAGTGTGTCCAGCACCGCCCTAAATAACTGGATGGTGAGGACAAATCACATGCATCACGGTGGTCCCACGTGGGTAGGGGCCACATGTGTCATCAAGGTGGGCCCCTCATGTATAGCACGAACGGAATGGAAATACAACATATATATCAAAGGGGACCCATAGAGCTTGCTCTGGTCACAAACAACAACGTTATAAGAGGGTGGTCCCCACCGTCCAGATGGACAGTGGATGATGTGGATCATCAACGAGGGGTCCATGTCTAGGTGGTCTGAACGGCGTGGATATACAGCGTATGCATCACATGTGGGCTCCACATATAGACGATGTTGATAATGTACACGCATCACAGTGCATCCCACCGTCCAGCAATCTGGACGGTGGAGATAAAAACACATATATCTTGGTGAGCCATTGGTGGATGGCTGGTGGATAAAACACATATACAAACAAGGTGGGCTCCACCCCTCACACGTGCAACACATGTGGGTGGGCCCTCAACTGCCTAACAAATAGACAGCGTGGATATTAATACATCAACTGTGGGTTCCACCATCAAGCAGCTGTTGGACGGTGCATGATAAAGCTCATACATTAAGGTGGTCCCACACCTCCCGTCCAGATGGACGGTGTGGGATGAAACATACATCATGGTTCCCCTCATGGCACCATCCAGATGGATGGTGCAGATAACACATTGCATCATGGTGGCCTGCATAGCACCGCCTAGATGGATGGTGCAGATCAAACCCATACCACGTGATCAGACGCATAAAACTTATTGCGCTGAAACAGTAGCTGCCACGTATGGGTCCACAGATGAACGGCCTAGAGTAAAACACACCCATCTAGGTGGTGCCTGCAAAGGCTTCAATGGTGGACGTCATCATCTCCACTAGTTCCCGCTGTGTGGTCCACTTGAGGTCTGGATCTTCTCACCCAGGCCATAAAATGATCTTGAGAGATAGATGAGCGGTGTAGATATGATACATACCTCATGGTAGAGGCCCACAGACCCTGCTGACGTCTATCCCAGCAGGTGGAATTCTGACTGTCCAAATATCTGGATGGTGCAGATTTAAATATAAATCGTGGTGGGTCCACGTATGGACGACTGTCCACCTGAGGTTTGAATCTATTTTATAGTTTGGACGGGGTGGATATACTTCACACCACGAGGTGGGTCCCACGTGTAAGACCCGTGTCCTAGTCCGTACTGTTCCGTTGGCTTCCGCGGTCCTTCCGGTCAAATTTCGGCAACCTTCGCACCGTATCCGGCATTTGCGCACGATCCTAAGCCAGGTCCCGCACACCGATGTCGGCTCGATCCGAAACTTATGTCTTAGCGATCGCGTCGTTGCCGCGGTTCCAACGCCGTGACTTGCGCACCGAACCGATACCAAGGCAAGAAGATGCCGATCTGTGTTTATTCCGAAGAAACACCGCGCGTTACGAATTTTGAGGGAATCTCTACTATAAGTCCCATCAATCAATCATAAATGCAAGCCTTACCTCAAGTACATCAACCCATTCCCTCCTTTTTCAAAAGTCCACCCTCTTTCCACCTCACCACTCCTCTTTTTCCCATTTTCAACAACAACCATATACCTTTTACAATTTTTCAACCCAACCCATCACTCCATCACCTCACCTCACCCATCCATATCTTCTCTCTCTCCCTCATTTCTCCAAAAAGAAAATCTCTCCCAAGCAACTCAACCCCCACACGTCCAAGCTTTCTCTCCCTCCCAAGTGTGGTCCACCTTCCCATCTTCCATCTCAACCATCAAAAGTCCATCAACCTCCATCAAAGTTGAAGCTAAGGAGCATTGGAGTCTTAGGGACCAAGAAGAAGGAAGATAAGGTGGGTGATTTGCCATTATTTTAAATTTTAGGGCCCACTTGTTGGTGGGACCCATTTGGATGTATGTGATTTAATCAAGAGGGCCCATAATGGCGGGGTTCCTCTATCTCACCGTATATCCCTCTCTATCTCTCTCTCTCTTCCTTTGTAATGGTGTGGATCCCACCAATATGTGTTATATCTATCCGTCCATCTACATCAGACGGTGTAGCCCATCCTATTGTAGGTGATGATCCACACCATCCATTGTTTGGATGGGCCTAATGCATCTTTTTATATGTATATATATATGTTATATTTTATATAATATATGTATATAATATATAATATAATATGTATTTATATATATATATATAATATAAGATATATATTATATGTATATGTATATATATTGGTAGGCCACGTCCACGTGGGACCCACCACAATGTTGTGAATATGTAAGTCGTCTAGCATCCCTGGACGCTGGACGTTGCAAATAGTGAAGTAACTGGCATGTGTGTGTATTTTATAGAAAAAAAAAGAGAGAAAGAAGTGGTGGGCCTCTCATGCAAGCCCCACCTTGATGTATAAGTCAAATCCAAGCCGTCCATTTTGTTCCCCATCTCATTTTAGGCGTTGAGCCGAAAAATGAAGTTGATCCCTTTCCTTGGCGGGCCATACCATAGGAAACAGTATTCCTACCTTCAATTTACTCCCTGATGCTCCTGTATATCAAAAATAGCCCAATATTGGACTCTATGGGCTTGTATCAAGCCACAGGGACCCATGGCTGGAGTGGATGTTGCTGATGTGGGCCCTACCATAGAGAATCCGTAGAAAAACGGTTTTCTTAAAAAAAAAAAAACAAAGGCAAGGGATGCAGCAGCAGCGTCAGCGCTGGCCGCTGACGGACGGACGTGCTGGGGCTCACGGCCCCAGCTGTGGGCCCCACCTTGATGCCTTTCGACCATCAACACCGTGCATTTGATGGGTCCCCTCAGTCCACACGTCCACCCCAAAAATCAGCCTTATACGAAACTCAGGTGGGCCATACCATGTGAAATCGTGAGAAGACATGCTGAAATATATAAAATCAGTTGGTGGGGCCTACCTGAAATTTGGATGTGACTAAAACTTGGTCTGAATGTTCAGCCAAGTGGGACACGCATAATGGACGGGCTGGATCAGTGGACCACATCACAGTGGGCCCCCAAACCGTGACCCTATGAATGGTTTAGATGGCAAAAATAAAAAAAAAAAAAAAATTCCAGCGTAACCCTATCAACCGTCCGATGTAAGTGAACATTATGGTGGACCCTGGTCCACTTGGCTTCGTGAACAGATAGGAGGCAAATAAACATTACAATGGGCCTACCCCTTAGTCCATGTGACCCTTTGACAGGTTGGATGGCAACAAACATCATTGTAGGCCCTACCCTCCTATCCAGGCCCATGTGACCTTATGAAGAGATTGGATGATAAATAAAGATTATAGTGGGCCCTATCCTGGTCCACATGACCATATGAACAGTTGGTTGGAAAATAAACATTATGTTGGGCCCTAGATGGCTTGGAAAATAAACACTACTGTGGGCCCCGGTCTGAATGACCTTATCAATGGGTTGGATGGGAAATAAACATTATGGTAGGCCCCGCATGGGACCCACTTATGTATGTATTATAAACCATACCCTCCATTAGAGTGGGCTCCATCATGATGCATATGTTTCATCTAACTGTCCAACTATTTTGGAGATGATTTAAGGCCCATTGCCGAGGCCTACCTTGATTTGTATAGGGCCCATATTATGAGGCCCATTGTGAAGCATATAAGAATCGTGTGTTTAAGCCCAGCTTGATGTATTGTGGCCTGCCCACTAAGGCCCACTTGAGATATATGAGCCATGGTTTGAGGCCCATTTGGTGTATTTGGGCCTTGGGTCGAGGCTCCACAAGATTTATATAAAGTCTATTACAATGTGATTCTATCATGGTTCATGCCTTGGGAACAATGTTGGTTTGTCATCCACATTGCAAGTACAATGGTGGTTAAATGTCCGCATTGTCGCTCTCCCTAAGGCCCATTAATAGGTCCATACCTGTAGTATATAGGCCGTCTAGGCCCATCTTCATTTTGATCAGAGCCCATCACCACATAATATGCAGATCCATGATTCATGATCACACGCATCATATGTATACCTGATGTGAGGAGTGACCGATCATAGCATATGCCTTCGGGCGGACTGTTTATGGGCTCCCTAATAGGCGAAGTTGCCCCATATGAGTGCATGGTACACGCAGGACTGTTGCATGACTGATAGTGTGATTCATGCACTTGCATTTGTGTGATTGTAGTTACTGTATGCCCTAGCCACATCAGGGTCACAGCCTCCACAGACACATCGTGGATGGCAGGATCGGATACCGAAAATATTGTTACTAAGCATCGAGGCGCCATAGATGTCCCTGGGTGAAAATTCCTAAACCCGATGGTACCAGAGGATGACTCCAACGTCGAGACCGAGTGGATATATGAGCGCATGAGGGCCGAATACCAGGAGGCCGCGTCTCCCACTGTGTCGTGGTCGATTGGAAAGGAGTGTGGCCTTACTCGCCCGAGGGTAGGGGGCAATACTAGGCTGAGTTTGACCAGCTCGCGAATGGGTCCGCTATCGACGTGCCGGATAGGTATTGGTAGACTATTGGTCAGGCCCATAGTGAGGTTTCTTACGCTCACTTGGACTATGCGGCTAGGAGAGCGACAGTGCCATTTGGAGTGTATTGAACCCCGGTGATTATCCAGAATGAGAACTGTACTGATATATGATGAGGTTTGGCATGCTTGAGTTGCATCTCACATCGTATGGCTGTGTTATGGCCGATAGCATTCATATCTTGCACCGCATAGCCTTAGTACGGCTGATTGCATTCATGTGCTCATCACCATGATTCCGCATTACTCTGACCTTGTATTTTGAGCACGCTTATATTGCGCACATACTTACACCACCCTCTAAGCTTTCTATAAGCTTATGCACGATTGATGCGTGCAGGTGATGCCAGGACGCAGTCGCAGCCATAGTCTCACCGTAGTTGGACCGTGCAGACGAGCTTTGGAGTTTCTATCTTTTGCACTACATTGTATTTTCCCTTTCTGTTGTATTGTACAAAAAGTTTTTGATCATAGTGGATTTTGTGGTGGTGTTCTTGTGGTTATTGTTTGTGGGTTATGCTTTTTGTTATGCTCATTATGATTCAGACTGATGATTATAAATCCTCCTTGTAGTATCCCAGGATCGGAATCTGGTGAATGGGTGCCGGGACCCGAGAATGGGGTTCTACGGAGGCTGTCGGCGCCGGATTCGGCGATCGGGAATTTTGTGAGCCCGGTTTCCGAGTTTGGGGCGTGACAGAAGATCGAGGTTCAGCAAACAGATGAGTCGTTACCGGATTACCGAGCAGAGGCGGCATCTGAGAGTCAGACAGATTGGTAGATTGGTGCTGACGGTGGACTTCGCTTCAGAGGCCGATTGTGTGTCCCGGATATTCCTGAGTTGCGTAGAGATCTTATGACCGAGGCACATCGATCGCGGTTTTCTATCCACCCTGGCTCGACAAAGATGTACAGTGATATGAAGAGGCAGTACTACTGGGCAGGAATGAAGCGCCAGATTGCCAGTTTTGTGGCCGAGTGTGACACATGCCAGCGTGTCAAGTCCGATCATCAGAGACCCCCTGGTCTATTGCAGCCGTTGAGCGTCCCGATGTGGAAGTGGGAGCACGTATCTACAGATTTTATTACGGGCTTGCCGAGGACTCAGCGCGGTCATGACGCCATCTGGGTTGTCGTGGACCGTTTGACGAAGTCGGCACATTTTCTTGCGATTCGTGTGACTTGGCCTTTGGACCGGCTTGCGAGGTTATTCCTTGAGGAGATTGTGAGACTGCACGGCGTACCAGTCTCGATCGAGATCCAAGATTTACGTCTCAGTTTTGGAGAAGCTTTCAGAGAGCTATGGGCACTGATTTGCAGCTCAGTACCGCGTATCATCCGCAGACCGATGGCCAGACCGAAAGGGTCAACCAGATCCTTGAGGATATGCTTCGGGCCTGCGTGATTGACTTCGGTGGTAGCTGGGATGAGCATTTGCGATTGGCTGAGTTCGCATACAACAACAGCTATCAGGTGACTATTGGCATGGCTCCTTTTGAGGCATTGTATGGCAGACCATGCAGATCTCCGAGTTGTTGGACCGAGGTTGGAGAGCGACGTCTCTTATGTAAGGCCTGTATCCTACTCCGTACCGTTCCGTAGGTTCCCGTGATCCTCCCGATCGAATTCCGGCAACCTTCGACCCTTATCCGACGTTTGCGCGCGATCCTAAGCCGAGTCCTGCAAACCAGAGTCAGCTCAACCCGAGACATGTACCCTAACGACCGCGCCGTCGCCGCGATTCCGATGCCGCATCTCGCGCATCGAGGCGATATCCAGGCCAGGAGATGTGGGCCCGCGTTAAGTTCGAGAAAACACCGCGCATTTGCAAACCCAAGAAAGATTTCAAATCATGTCCCATCTATCCCATCAATCACACCTCATGTCAAGTACACCTAACCCCATCCCCAAGCAACCCTTAAAGTCAACACTCTCTTACACAAAGTACACCCATCACTCACCTTTTCACCCATCACACCCATCTCTCTCTCTCTCTCTCTCTCTCTCTCTCTCTCTCTCACACACACACACACACCTCTCTCTCTCATTTTCCTCCCAAGCAACCCACGTCCATGGTTCTCCATGGGAGAAGCTTTGTGTGGCCCACTTCTATCTCCCATCTCCACCATCCAAGTTTGATCACAACCGTTGAAATTGTTCATTTGGAGCTCTAGCATGCATTGGCGGAAGAAGGAAGAAGAGATCTAAGGTGGGTGATTCTATGCTTTTTACCGTTGATTTGATGATTTGAGGGCCCACTTGTGGTGGGACCCATCTTGATGCATGATTTGTATCAGAGGGGCCCATAGTGGTGGGGTCCCTCTGCTATTCCACTCATCTCTCTCTTTCTCTCTCTCTTTTTATTGATGGACGAGATGGCACACTCATGTGGGACCCACCATGATGAGTATCCCATCCATACCGTTAGTCCAAATGGCAGGGTCCACCGTGCATTTGAACAGATCACCCAGCGACCTAGATGATGGAAAACACAACTATCATATTGATTTAATGCTGGTGGTCCCCACTGACGATGATCACCACCTTAGATCGGTGCGTTGCACCCCCCACCGTCCAATCCATGGACGGTGAGCATGGATTGGCTGGAGTGCCTCACGCTGCCACGTCAGCGTGTCCTGTGGGTCCGTCTGACCATGGGTATGTGTTATATCAACACCATTCATCTATGGGCCCCACACTATGGGCCCCACACGCAGCTGCTGCTGCTTTTGCGCGAGCAAGCGCTGTGGGGCAGGCATAATGTATGTATTTTATTCACTGCCATCCAGGCATGGCCCACCCCACACGTGTGGGTGTGCCTACACACATTGATGTATTTATTAGATCTGCACCGTCCAGATCTTCTGGACGGTGGCTACACCTGATGTATGTATGACATCCCCATCTGTCCACCTGTTTTGTTTTTAGCATGGACGCCACCATGACGAATTTACTTCATCCACACCGTCCAGGCCATCTGGACGGTGTCGGATCAGTTTGGACGGTGCCAGATCCACCTGCAGCGTGCAGGGCCCCCTTGATGTATTTAAATTATATCCTCTCCGTCCATCTACCCTGATTGGTGGGACCCATCAGATGTTTGATGCACACCGTCCATTGTTTGGACCATCACGAGGTATGTGTGATATCAACACCGTCCATCCACCGTCCAGTGAACTGGACGGTGGGACCTACTTAATGAATGTATTCTATTCACCGTCCATCCATTTCAGAGGGCGCGTGGGACCCACCCTCACAGCTACACGTGTGGGTTGGGACCCACCTTGATGTAAGTGTTTTATATCCACCGTCCGTACTTGGACGGTGGTAGGTGGAGCCTATCCACTGATATATATTACACATCGTCCGTATGTGATGCGGACCCCCTCAGTGATGTATTTGTCCTATCCATTCCATCCACGTAGGATGTGGGGCCACCATTATGCACATGTGTGTACATCCACACCGTCCAGCAATCTGGACGGGTGGGACCCACCTGGATGTATGTATCCCATCCTTGCCACGTGTGTGGCCTGCCATGATGTAAGTGTTACCTCCAGACCGTCCATCATCTGGACGGTGCTATGGACGCCACCATGATGTAAGTTTTGCTCTACACCATCCAGTTGTGGGCCCCACTTTCTACACGTGTGGTATCCAACCATACGTACGTTTGAGGACGTGGGACCCACCTTGATGTATGCATCTCGTATCCACACTGTCCATCTGGATGGTGGGCCAGCGGCTTGCTGCTACCTATTGCACGTCAGCAAGCTCTGTTGGTTCTGATCATGATGCGTGTGTTATATCCAAAACGTCCATCCGTTTTTGCCATATCCTGGGCCTACTCTGATTTATATGTGATTTTTTTATACACCGTCTATGGTGTATGGGTTTTATTCAGGCCATCCATCTGTGTGGACCCACGCATGAGGTATGTGCTATGTCAACACCGTCCAATGGTCGGGGCGGTGACAATACTCCTTGATGCATGTATATCCACGCTGTTCATATGCAGGGCCCACCTGTTATGTACCCAGGGCCCACTTGCCGCATACTCCTTCGATGTATCTATTTCGTATCTACACCGTCCGTTCAACGGCGTTGTGGATTGCACCGTGATGTATGTGTTTAATTCACACCGTCCAGCATGGTGACAATACTCCTTGATGTATGTCCAGATGGTGCTGATGCACCTGGACACAGTTTGGATGGTGCTGATTTATATGGAAAATGTTTGGGTAGTGCTGGTCCTCATTGATGGGCCATGAGCCCCATGGATTGATAGTGTACAGTGATGCACATGTTATACCCATAACTATTGAAATGATTTTGGTATGGTCCAAGTCACTTGAGAACCATTGGTATAGCCCATCCATGAGGCCCATCATGATGCATTTTGGGCCCATGGGCGGGGCCCACCTGTTTGTATTGTTAGGCCCAGATATGTGGCCCATTTGGTACATACGAGGCCCAAGTAGTACGGCCCACTTGTTATATATGAGGCCCACATGTGAGGCCCACTAAAATGCATTTATGGCCCATGGGCGAGGCCCAATATGATGTATTCAGGGCCCATGGGCGAGGCCTATGGTGATGTATTCAAGGTCCGTGAGCATGGCCTATTGTGACACATTCGAGGCCCTTGTTTAAAGCCCAACGCGATATATGTGAGGCCCATGAGCAAGGTCTGATGAGATGTATGTGTGGCCGTTACGTTGTATATGAATCCCTTATGTGGGCCACTCTTTGGGAGCAATGTTGGTTAGATGTCTACATTGAGGGGCAATAATAGTTAGATGTCCTCATTGTGACCTTCCCTTAGGCCTTGTTAGGCCCATTCCAAATTCAATTGTCGATTTTCGATTACCGATTCTGATTGACGTGACCGATTGCCGATTCCGATTGACGTGACCGATTTGTCGATTCTGATTATTGATTGATTTCGATTGTCGTGACCGATTGCCGATTCCGTTCGACGTGACCGACTTGCCGATTCTGATTATCGATCGATTTCGAATGTCGTGACCGATTGTCGATTCCGATTGACATGACCGATTTGCCGATTCTGATTATCGATCGATTTTGAATGTTGTGACCGATTGCTGATTCCGTTCGACGTGACCGATTTGCCGATTCTGATTATCGATCAATTTCGATTGTCATGACCGATTGCCGATTCCGATTGACGTGACTGATTTGCCGATTCTAATTATTGATTGATTTCGATTGTCGTGACCGATTGCCGATTCCGTCGACGTGACCGATTTGCCGATTCTGATCATCAATCGATTCTGATTATCATGACCGATTGTCGATTCCGATTGACGTGACCGATTTGCCGATTCTGATTATCGATCGATTCCGATTGTCATGACCGATTGCCGATTCCGGTTGACGTGACCGATTTACCGATTCCGATAATCGAGGCCAATTTTGATTGTTGAGGCCGATTCCGATTTGTCGAGGCTGAGTATTGAGGCCGATTTTGATTGGTCGAGGCCGATTGTATAGGCCGATTCCGATTGTCGAGGCTGAGTATCGAGACCGATTCTAATTTGTCGAGGCCGATTGTATAGGCTGATTCCGATTGTCGAGGCTGAGTATCGAGATCGATTCTGATTTGCCGAGGCCGATTGTATAGGCCGATTCCGATTGTCGAGGCTGAGTATCGAGACCGATTCTGATTTGCCGAGGCCGATTGTATAAGCCGATTCCGATTGTCAAGACCGAGTGTCAATTCCGATTGTTGAGGTTGATTTCATTTGTCGAGGCCCATGCGAAAGGCCCATTGTGATGTGAGCTCTTGAGTAAGGCCCACGGTGTTGTATATCAGGCCCTTGGTGAGGCCATGGGTCCGTTATATGTGAGGCTCTATGTGGGCCACTCCTTGGGGGTAATGTTGGTTAAATGTCCACATTGTCAAGGCCGATTGTCGGTGTCAGTTATTGATACCGATTATGAGTATGTGACAGCATAACATCACTATACATGCCCATACGCATCATCTGCATGTTTGTTATGAGATGTGGTTGATTATTGCATATGACATTGGGCATACTGTTATGAGACTCCCTGATAAGTGGAGATTGTCTCACATGAGTACACGGTATGCGCAGGATTGATGCATGACTGGATTGTATGACTCATGCATCTTACATTATGTGTTGTGATTACTGTACGCCCTAGCGACATCAGGGTTGTAGCCTCCACAGGTATTTCATGGATGGCCAGATGGGACACCGGAAATCTGTTCTACATGGGGTGCTATAGATATCCCTGGGTGAAAGTCCCTAAACCCTCTTGGATCCAGAGGTTGCTCCAACGTCTAGACCGAGTGGATGCATGAGCGCATGAGGGCCGCATACCGTTAGGCCGCGTCTCCCACTGTGTCGTGGTCGGTTGGAAGGGGGTACGGCCTTACCTGCCCGAGAGGAGGGGGCAATGCTAGGCTGAGTCTGACCAGCTCGAGGAATGGGTCCGCTATCGACGAGCCGGGCCCGATATTGGCAGGCGGATAGTGAGGTCTCTTCCACCCACCTTGTTGCGCGCGATGGGGCGGCAATCTGGTTTGGAGTGTAATAGACCCCGGTGATTTTTCAGAGAGGAACCGTACTGATATGTGGACTTATTGAGTAGGAGTTGCATACTCATACATTCATTTCATTCACTATCCACTCGGGCTGGTGGTGCGCAACTAATTGTTGTGTACCTTCGCATGGCCAGGATTTCGGTTAGGCGCGCGACTAACCTGAGATCAGGAGTTTATCACATTGAGTCTGACTATCCAAATTTGGGTATGGGACTGGTTTGGATAGAAGCCCCTTGTGATGGACCCCATAGTCTGCGATACTACGTACTATCATCCCGACTTCACTCTAGCTTGGTCATTTCATTCGCACTTCATATCGCATTGCATCTGCAACATTTAGCATTTTGAGTTACTATATTTCTAAATTTATATGACCTGGATAAGGCTGATGGTATTAGTAACTCTTCTGAATTGCATATTGTATTGCATTCTCGATATCTGATATCTGGTTCATTATGTTTCTGCATTACATAGCCGATTTACATTACTTTCTCGGTATATGACATTGGCTTGCTATGTCTTTTCATCGCTTATTCTGGATGAGGTTGATGATATTTTTATGGACTTATAGTATTTCTGCTTACTCTGATATCGTATTATTCATGCCAATAATTCTGATATTGTATGATTAAGGCATTGTGTTGAATACTTGACACTTATCTTGTGCACACACTTACACCACCCTTTAAGCTTTCTATAAGCTTATGCACGATAAATGCGTGCAGGTGATGTTAGGACACAGTCGAGCTGGGGCAGGAGCGTGCGGTAGAGCTTCTGGAGATTTTATTATATACATGTATTTCCTTTTCGATATTGTACACAAATGATTATATTAGTGGATATGTGGTGATGATGTTGTTCTTATGATTTGGGTATACTTGTGGTTATGCTTCTTATGAAACAAATTCACGTTGAAAATCCTCCTTGTAGGATCCCAAGATCGGAACCTGGCATATGGGCGCTGGGAGCCGAGAATGGGGTACTACGGAGGCTGTCGGCACCGAATTCGGCGATCGGGATTCCTGCGAATCCGATTTTCGGGTTTGGGGCGTGACATCTTAGGTCCCGAGCTTGTGCAGGAGACATCAGAGGTTATTGATATCATCAGGCAGAGGATGTGCACAGCTCAGAGCCGGCAGAAGAGTGTTGTTGATCGCCGGCGTCGTCCCTTGGAGTTTGATGTAGGGGACCATGTGTATCTCAAGGTCTCGCCCATGAAGGGCGTAGTTAGATTTGGAGCGAAGGGCAAGCTTGCCCCGAGATTCATAGGACCTTTTGAGATCACTGAGCGCATTGGCGCTGTGGCCTATCGGCTTGCCTTACCATCTCAGTTGTCTGACGTCCACAACGTTTTTCATGTCTCTATGCTAAGGAAGTGTGGGTCAGACATAGTTCCTGTTATCGATTGGCAGCCATTGGAGGTTCGTGAGGACGCTTCTTACATTGAGCAGCCAGTACGTATCCTTGATCGGAAGGAGCAGGTCCTCCGAACCAAGGTCATTCCCTTAGTGAAGGTTCAGTGGGGTCACCATTCTGTTGATGAGGCGTCTTGGGAGCGCGAGGCTGAGATTCGAGAGCGCTATCTGCATCTCTTTGATGATTGATTGTATGTTGTATGTTGTATGTTGTCTCTGATATTTATATGGCGATGCCTTGCTTCCTCTTCTATTATGATTTATGTTTTCTTGTGATGATTGTTTAAATTTCGAGGATGAAATTTTTATTTGGAGGGGAGAGCTGTAAGACCCGTGTCCTAGTCTGTACTATTCCGTTGGCTTCCGCGGTCCTTCCGGTCAAATTTCGGCAACCTTCGCACCGTATCCGGCATTTGCGCACGATCCTAAGCCAGGTCCCGCACACCGATGTCGGCTCGATCCGAAACTTATGTCTTAGCGATCGCATCGTTGCCACGGTTCCAACGCCATGACTTGCGCACCGAATCGATACCCAGGCAAGAAGATGCCGATCTGTGTTTATTCCGAAGAAATACCACGCGTTGCGGATTTCGAGGGAATCTCTACTATAAGTCCCATCAATCAATCATAAATGTAAGCCTTACCTCAAGTACATCAACCCATTCCCTCCTTTTTCAAAAGTCCACCCTCTTTCCACCTCACCACTCCTCTTTTTCCCATTTTCAACAACAACCATACACCTTTTACAATTTTTCAACCCAACCCATCACTCCATCACCTCACCTCACCCATCCATATCTTCTCTCTCTCCCTCATTTCTCTAAAAAAAAAATCTATCCCAAGCAACTCAACCCCCACACGTCCAAGCTTTCTCTCCCTCCCAAGTGTGGTCCACCTTCCCATCTTCCATCTCAACCATCAAAAGTCCATCAACCTCCATCAAAGTTGAAGCTAAGGAGCATTGGAGTCTTAGGGACCAAGAAGAAGGAAGATAAGGTGGGTGATTTGCCATTATTTTAAATTTTAGGGCCCACTTGTTGGTGGGACCCATTTGGATGTATGTGATTTAATCAAGAGGGCCCATAGTGGCGGGGTTCCTCTATCTCACCGTATATTCCTCTCTATTTCTCTCTCTCTCTTCCTTTGTAATGGTGTGGATCCCACCAATATGTGTTATATCTATCCGTCCATCTACATCAGACGGTGTAGCCCATCCTATTGTAGGTGATGATCCACACCATCCATTGTTTGGATGGGCCTAATGCATCTTTTTATATGTATATATATATGTTATATTTTATATAATATATGTATATAATATATAATATAATATGTATTTATATATATATATATATATATATATAATATAAGATATATATTATATGTATATGTATATATATTGGTAGGCCACGTCCACGTGGGACCCACCACAATGTTGTGAATATGTAAGTCGTCTAGCGTCCCTGGACGCTGGACGTTGCAAATAGTGAAGTAACTGGCATGTGTGTGTATTTTATAGAAAAAAAAAAGGAGAAAGAAGTGGTGGGCCTCTCATGCAAGCCCCACCTTGATGTATAAGTCAAATCCAAGCCGTCCATTTTGTTCCCCATCTCATTTTAGGCGTTGAGCCGAAAAATGAAGTTGATCCCTTTCCTTGGCGGGCCATACCATAGGAAACAGTATTCCTACCTTCAATTTACTCCCTGATGCTCCTGTATATCAAAAATAGCCCAATATTGGACTCTATGGGCTTGTATCAAGCCACAGGGACCCATGGCTGGAGTGGATGTTGCTGATGTGGGCCCTACCATAGAGAATCCGTAGAAAAACGGTTTTCTTAAAAAAAAAAAAACAAAGGCAAGGGATGCAGCAGCAGCGTCAGCGCTGGCCGCTGACGGACGGACGTGCTGGGGCTCACGGCCCCAGCTGTGGGCCCCACCTTGATGCCTTTCGACCATCAACACCGTGCATTTGATGGGTCCCCTCAGTCCACACGTCCACCCCAAAAATCAGCCTTATACGAAACTCAGGTGGGCCATACCATGTGAAATCGTGAGAAGACATGCTGAAATATATAAAATCAGTTGGTGGGGCCTACCTGAAATTTGGATGTGACTAAAACTTGGTCTGAATGTTCAGCCAAGTGGGACACGCATAATGGACGGGCTGGATCAGTGGACCACATCACAGTGGGCCCCCAAACCGTGACCCTATGAATGGTTTAGATGGCAAAAATAAAAAAAAATAAAAATTCCAGCGTAACCCTATCAACCGTCCGATGTAAGTGAACATTATGGTGGACCCTGGTCCACTTGGCTTCGTGAACAGATAGGAGGCAAATAAACATTACAATGGGCCTACCCCCCAGTCCACGTGACCCTTTGACAGGTTGGATGGCAACAAACATCATTGTAGGCCCTACCCTCCTATCCAGGCCCACGTGACCTTATGAAGAGATTAGATGATAAATAAATATTATAGTGGGCCCTATCCTGGTCCACATGACCATATGAACAGTTGGTTGGAAAATAAACATTATGTTGGGCCCTAGATGGCTTGGAAAATAAACACTACTGTGGGCCCCGGTCTGAATGACCTTATCAATGGGTTGGATGGGAAATAAACATTATGGTAGGCCCCGCATGGGACCCACTTATGTATGTATTATAAACCATACCCTCCATTAGAGTGGGCTCCATCATGATGCATATGTTTCATCCAACTGTCCAACTATTTTAGAGATGATTTAAGGCCCATTGCCGAGGCCTACCTTGATTTGTATAGGGCCCATATTATGAGGCCCATTGTGAAGCATATAAGAATCGTGTGTTTAAGCCCAGCTTGATGTATTGTGGCCTGCCCACTAAGGCCCACTTGAGATATATGAGCCATGGTTTGAGGCCCATTTGGTGTATTTGGGCCTTGGGTCGAGGCTCCACACGATTTATATAAAGTCCATTACAATGTGATTCTATCATAGTTCATGCCTTGGGAACAATGTTGGTTTGTCGTCCACATTGTAAGTACAATGGTGGTTAAATGTCCGCATTGTCGCTCTCCCTAAGGCCCATTAATAGGTCCATACCTGTAGTATATAGGCCGTCTAGGCCCATCTTCATTTTGATCAGAGCCCATCACCACATAATATGCAGATCCATGATTCATGATCATACGCATCATATGTATGCCTGATGTGAGGAGTGACCGATCATAGCATATGCCTTCGGGTGGACTGTTTATGGGCTCCCTGATAGGCGAAGTTGCCCCATATGAGTGCATGGTACACGCAGGACTGTTGCATGACTGATAGTGTGATTCATGCACTTGCATTTGTGTGATTGTAGTTACTGTATGCCCTAGCCACATCAGGGTCACAGCCTCCACAGACACATCGTGGATGGAAGGATTGGATACCGGAAATGTTTGGTTCTAGTATACGGGCGCCATAGACGTCCCTGGGTGAAAATTCCTAAACCCGATGGTACCAGAGGATGACTCCAACGTCGAGACCGAGTGGATATATGAGCGCATGAGGGCCGAATACCAGGAGGCTGCGTCTCCCACTGTGTCGTGGTCGGTTGGAAAGGAGTGTGGCCTTACTCGCCCGAGGGTAGGGGGCAATACTAGGCTGAGTTTGACCAGCTCGCGAATGGGTCCGCTATCGACGTGCCGGATAGGTATTGGTAGACTATTGGTCAGGCCCATAGTGAGGTTTCTTACGCTCACTTGGACTGTGCGGCTAGGAGAGCGACAGTGCCATTTGGAGTGTATTGAACCCCGGTGATTATCCAGAATGAGAACTGTACTGATATATGATGATGTTTGGCATGCTTGAGTTGCATCTCACATCGTATGGCTGTGTTATGGCCGATAGCATTCATATCTTACACCGCATAGCCTTAGTACGGCTGATTGCATTCATGTGCTCATCACCATGATTCCGCATTACTCTGACCTTGCATTTTGAGCACGCTTATATTGCGCACATACTTACACCACCCTCTAAGCTTTCTATAAGCTTATGCACGATTGATGCGTGCAGGTGACGCCAGGACGCAGTCGTAGCCATAGTCTCAACGTAGTTGGACCGTGCAGACGAGCTTTTGAGTTTCTATCTTTTGCACTACATTGTATTTTCCCTTTCTGTTGTATTGTACAAAAAGTTTTTGATCATAGTGGATTTTGTGGTGGTGTTCTTGTGGTTATTGTTTGTGGGTTATGCTTTTTGTTATGCTCATTATGATTCAGACTGATGATTATAAATCCTCCTTGTAGTATCCCAGGATCGGAATCTGGTGAATGGGTGCCGGGACCCGAGAATGGGGTTCTACGGAGGCTGTCGGCGCCGGATTCGGCGATCGGGAATTTTGTGAACCCAGTTTCCGAGTTTGGGGCGTGACACCACGTCCAGACCCTGAAGTACGGCACATGGATGATATGCATGCTTAACGTGGGACTCACAAAACCTGCTAACGTCAATACATCAACAAGGTGTTGCTGGCCGTCTATCCAACGTACACATGAGGTAAGTCTCCTCAGATGGACGGTATTGATAATACATCAAGGTGGGTCCACATGATGGCCCACCACAGCATTGGATCAACTGATATTTGTGTTTTTCTTTCATCCAGGCTTGTCCAAATGGACAGGCAGCGAGGTGGGGCCCAACATGTGGACAGTCCGAATTAGGTGAGCCACACTCCATTACAAAAGGGAAAGAGAGAGAGAGAGAGCGAGAGAGAGAGAGAGAGAGAGAGAGAGAGAGAGAGAGAGAGAGAGAGAGAGAGAAGCTGGTTATAAGGGGAGGGACCCCACCACTATGGGCCCTCCTTATACAATACATACATCAAGATGGGTCCCACCATATGTGGGCCCTCAAATCATTAAAATTAACAAATAAAATCACCTACCGTAGATCTCTTCTTCCTTCTTCCGTCAATGCATCCTAGAGCTCCAAGGGGACAATTTCAATAGTTGAGATGGACTTTAGATGGTGGGATTAGGTGGTAGGAAGGTGGGCCACACTTGGGGTTCTCTCTCCTTTAGGGATTGCTTGGATGTTGGCTCTCTTGCTTGGGAATGGTTAGAGAATGAGAGAGAGAGAGAGAGAGAGAGAGAGAGAGAGAGATGTGATGTAGGGAGAGAGGGATGGGTGTGATGGGTGAGTGACGGGTGTGTAAGGAGAGTATGGGTTTGGTTGACTTTGGGAATGGGAGAGGGATGGTTGCTTGTACTTAGAGATGCGATAGAGTGATGGGTTGTACTTGACTTTGATTGATGGATTGATATGATGTTTAGGGTAGAGATTCTCTCGGTATTCGCAACGCGTGGCGATTTCCTCAAACTGAACGTGGGCCCACATTTCCTAGCCTAGGTATCACCTCGGCGTGTAACATGCAGTGTCAGAACAGCTGGGATAGCGCGATCGTTACGGTACAAGTTTCAGGTTGAGCAGACTCTAGAATGCGGGATACAAATTCTGGATTGTGCGCAATTGTTGTCTACGCGTCGTGGGTCGTTGGAATTCAACCGGGAGGACTGCGGAAGCCTACGGAACAGTATAGGCTAGGATACAGGTCTTACAGCTCTCCCCTCCAAATAAAAATTTCTTCTTCAAAATTTAAAACACGACACAACCAATACAGAGTTCACAAGGGTGGGAAATCCTATCTCTATAGTTGTAATCAGAACAAAACATACCAACATCATCAAACACCCAAGAGATGTTGATAACGCCCACGAACCTCAGCCTCACGCTCCCAAGACGCCTCATTAGTACTATGATGACTCTATTGAACCTCAGATCCTGGATCAGAAACGATCGAAACTGGAATACCATGCAGCTTCACAATCTTAATGGTAGGGAGCTATATCAGAAAATTTCTAAGTTATTCAAACTCGGAGATCTAATCATTCTAAGTTCTCAAGAATCATACGGTGTGGGATAGCTATCAGTAGATATGTGATGTTATCTTCAGGTATTCCCAAGCTATACTCTGATACCATCTTCTGAGACGCTCCAAACCTGGGAATCGGATTCACAGGAATCCCGATCACCGAATCTGGTGCCGATAGCCTCTGTAGTACCCCATTCTTGGCTCCCAGTGCTCATACGCCAGATTCCAATCCTGGGATCCTACAAGGAGGGTTTTCAACATGAATTTGTCTCATAAGAAGCATAACCACAAGTATACCCAAATCATAAGAATAACATCATCACCACATATCCACTAATATAATCATTTGAGTACAAAACTGAAAAGGAAATACATGTGTCAAAATCAAAGCTCCAAAAGTCAGTTACATGCTCCAAGCTCCACGCTGCTACAACCTAACATCACCTGCATGCATCTATCGTGCATAAGCTTATAGAAAGCTTAGAAGGTGGTGTAAGTGTGTGCATAAGGTAAGTGCCAAGTATTCAATATAATGCCATAATCCTACAATATCAGAAATACTGGTAAGATCATGAAACATACGATATCAGAGTAATGCAGAAACATACTGATAGGCCCATAAATACCATCAGCCTTATACAGGCTATGCGATACAGAAATATAATAAAAACAATATCATATACTGATGAAGCAATATGAATTAGCAAGCCAAATATCAGATGCCAATGATGCAATGCAATATGCAAATCCTGATGAGTCCATGAATATCGTCAGCCGTATCTAGGCCATATAAATGTAGAAACGTAGCAACCCAAAATACTAAATGCTGCGGATGCTATGCAATATGCGGTGCGAATGAAATGACCAAGCTGGGGTGAAGTCGGGATGATAGTACGTAGTATCGCAGGCTATGGGGTCCATCACAAAGGGCTTCTATCTAAACCAGTCCCATACCTAATTTTGGATAGCTAGACTCAATGTAGTAGACTCCTGATCTTAGGTTAGTCGTGCGCCCAACCAAAATCCTTACCATTACAAAGGTACACAACAATTAGTTGCGCACCACCAACCTGAGTGGATAGTGAATGAATGAATGAATGAATGAATATGCAATTCCTACTCAATAAGTCTACATATCAGTACGGTTTCTCTCTGGGATCATCACCGGGGTATAGTACACTCTAAATGGCACTGCCTCTCTCCCAGCTGCATAGTCCAAGTGAGCGTAAGAAACTTCACTATCCGCCTGGCCAATAGTCTGCCAATACCTATCCGGCACGTCGATAGCGGACCCATTCAAGAGCTGGTCAAACTCAGCCTAGCCATGCCCCCTACCCTCGGGCGGGTAAGGCCGTACCCCCTCCCAATCGACCACGACACAGTGGGAGACGCGACCTCCTGGTATTCGGCACTCGGGCGCTCATGTATCCACTCGGTCTCGACGTTGGGGCGTCCTCTAGTACCACAAGGGTTTAGGGATTTTCACTCAGGGCCATCTATGGCAGCCCGATGGTCGATCCAAACATTTTCGGTGTCCCATCTGGCTATCCATGATATGCCTGTGGAGGCTACGACCCTGATATCGTTAGGGTATATAGTAATCATAACACACAATGCAAGATGCATGAGTCATACGATCCAGTTATGCATCAATCCTATGCATATAGTACGCTCATGTGAGATAACCTCCACCTATCAGGGAGTCTCATAACAACCTACCCAATGACATATGCAATGGTCAACCACATCTCATAATCGGCATCAATAACTGGCATCAACAGTCGGCCTCGATAATGTGGGCATTTACTAACATTACCCCCAAGGAGTGACCCATATAGAGTCTAACATATAGTGGTCCCATGGCCTCACAAAGGGCCTGATATATAACACCATGGGCCCCACTCAAGAGCTTAATACACATCACGATGGGCTTAACATACATCACAATGGGCTCCATCGCCTGGCCCTCAAATGCATCACAATGGACCTTATCACATAGGCCTCGACAATCGGCCTCGGCAATCAAAATCAGTCTCGATAAATGAAATCGGCCTCAACAATCGGAGTCGACACTCGGAATCAGCCTCGACACTCAGAATTGGCCTCGACAATCAGAATCGGCCTCGATTATCAGAATTAATCGATAATCATAATCGGTAAATTGGTCACGTCAATCGGAATCGACAATCGGTCATGACAATCGGAATCGATCGATAATCAGAATCAGCAAATCGCTCAAGTCAATCGAAATCGTTAATCGGTCATGACAATTAGAATCGATCGATAATCAGAATTGGCAAATCGGTTACGTCAATCGGTCATGACAATCGGAATCGATTAATAATCAGAATCAGCAAATCGGTCAAGTCAATCGAATCGGCAATCAGTCATGATAATCGGAATCGATCCATAATCAGAATCGGCAAATCGGTCACGTCAATCAGAATCGGCAATTGGTTATGACAATCGGCCTCGATTGCTAATCGATAATCGGTTACGACAATCAGAATCAATCAATAATCAGAATCGGTAAATCGATCACGTCAATCGGAATCGATTGATAATCAGAATCGGTAAATCGGTCAAGTTAATCGGAATTGGCAATCGGTTATGACAATCAGAATCGATCGATAATCAGAATCGATAAATCGGTCACGTCAATCGAAATCAACAATTGGTCATGATAACTGGAATCGATCGATAATTAGAATCGGTAAATTGGTCAAGTTAACAATCGGAATTGACACTCGGAATCAGCCTCGACACTCAGAATCGGCCTCGACAATTAGAATAGGCCTCGATTTTTGGAATCAATCGATAATCAGAATCGGTAAATTGGTCACGTCAATCAGAATCGGTAATCGGTGATGACAATCGGAATCAATCAGTAATCAGAATCAACAAATCGCTCAAGTCAATCAGAATCGGCAATTAGTCATGACAATTGGAATCGATCGATAATCAGAATCGGCAAATCGGTCACGTCAATCAGAATCGACAAATCGGTCATGACAATCGGAATCGATCGATAATCAGAATCGGCAAATCGGTCAAGTCAATCGGAATCGACAATTAGTTATGACAATCAGAATCGATCGATAATCAGAATCGACAAGTCGATTACGTCAATCAGAATCAGCAATTGGTCATGACAATCAGCCTCGATTGCTAATCAACAATCGGTCACGATAATCAGAATCAATCAATAATTAGAATCGATAAATTGATCACGTCAATCGGAATCGACAATTGGTCATGATAATCAGAATCGATCGATAATCAGAATCGGCAAATCGGTCAAGTTAATCGGAATCGACAATCGGTCATGACAATCGAAATCGATTGATAATCAGAATCGACAAATCGGGCACGTCAATCGAAATCAACAATTGGTCATGATAATTAGAATCGATCGATAATCAGAATCGGTAAATCAATCAAGTCAATCGAAATCGGCAATCGGTCATGATAATTTGTATCGATCGATAATCAGAATTGGCAAATCGGTCACGTCAATCGAAATCGACAATCAGTTATGATAATTGGAATCAATTGATAATCAGAATCGGTAAATCGGTCAAGTCAATCGAAATCGGCAATCGGTTATGACAATTGGAATTGATCGATAATCAGAATCGACAAATCGGTCACGTCAATCGGAATCGGCAATCGATCATCATAATCGGAATCGATCGATAATCAGAATCTGTAAATCGGTCAAGTCAATCGAAATCGGCAATCGGTCATGACAATCGAAATTGATCGATAATCGGCCTTGATGCAAGTCAAGGTCCATAGATGGTCAACCGATGATGGACCAAGCAATATCAATGGGGCCCATTTGTGTGGGTTAACCTACTAGAGAGTGATGAGAAGGAGTCTAACCAGGCCTAAGGTCACAATGTGGACATTAAACCATCATTGCCCATCAATGTGGCCATTTAACCAACATTGCTCCCAAGGAGTGGCCCACATAGAGCCAAACGTATAGTGGGCCCATGACCTTACACAAGGGCCTAATATATATCATCATGGGCCACACTCAAGGCTCCAAAATACATCAAATAGGCCTAATCACATGAGTCAAAACACATCACAATGGGCTACGTCCATGGGCCTCATATACAATAAGCAGGCCGCACAGCTTGGGCCTTATATGCATCAAATGGGCCACGAATGTACATCATAGGTGGGCCCTGCACCTGGGCCATAAATACATCAATGTGGGGATAATCACATGCATCACGGTGGTCCCACATAGGTAGGGGCCACACGTGTCATCAAGGTGGGCCCCTCATGTATAGCATGAACGGAATGGAATACAACATATATATCAAAGGGGACCCACAGAGCTTGCTCTGGTCACAAACAACAATGGTATAAGAGGGTGGTCCCCACCGTCCAGATGGACAGTGGATGATGTGGATCATCAATGAGGGGTCCACGTCCAGGTGGTCTGAACGGCGTGGATATACAGCACATGCATCACATGTGGGCTCCAGATATAGATGATGTTGATAATGTACATGCATCACAGTGCATCCCACCGTCCAGCAATCTGGACGGTGGAGATAAAAACACATATATCATGGTGAGTTATCCATCGGTGGATGGTTGGATAAAACACATATACAAATAAGGTGGGCCCCACCCCTCACACGTGCAACACGTGTGGGTGGGCCCTCAACTTCCTAACAAATAGACAGCGTGGATATAAATACATCAGCTGTGGGTTCCACCATCCAGCAGCTGTTGGACGGTGCATGATAAAGCTCATACATTAAGGTGGTCCCACACCTCCCGTCCAGATGGACGGTGTGAGATGAAACATACATCATGGTTCCCCTCACGGCACCATCCAGATGGATGGTGCAGATAACACATTGCATCATGGTGGCCTGCATAGCACCGTCGAGATGGACGGTGCATATCAAACCCATACCATGTGATCGGACGCATAGAAATTACTACGGTGAAACAGCAACTGCCACGTATGGGTCCACAAAAATGGACGGCTTGGAGTAAAACACACCCATCTGGGTGGTGCCTGCAAAGGCTTCAATGGTGGACGTTATCATCTCCGCTAGTTCCTGCTGTGTGGTCCACTTGAGGTCTGGATCTTCTCACCCAGGCCATAAAATGATCTTGAGAGATAGATGAGCGGTGTAGATATGATACATATCTCATGGTAGAGGCCCACAGACCCTGCTGATGTCTATCCCAGCAGGTGGAATTCTGACCGTCCAAATATTTGGATGGTGCAGATTTAAATATAAATCGTGGTGGGTCCACGTATGGACGACTGTCCACCTGAGGTTTGAATCTGTTTTATAGTTTGGACGGCGTGGATATACTTCACACCACGAGGTGGGTCCCATGTCCAGACCCTGAAGGATGGCACATGGATGATATGCATGCTTAATGTGGGACTCACAAAACCTGCTAACGTTAATACATCAACAAGGTGTTGCTGGCCGTCTATCTAACGTACACATGAGGTAGGTCTCATCAGATGGACAATATTGATAATACATCAAGGTGGGTCCACATGATGGCCCACCACAGCATTGGATCAACTGATGGATGGCATGGATACAACACATATATAAAGTGGGGTCCATCCAAGTGGGCCACACAACTACATCATCATAAAAAGGGAAGAGAGAGAGAGAGAGAGAGAGAGAGAGAGAGAGAGAGAGAGAGAGAGAGAGAAGGGGAGGGACCCCTCCACTATGGGCCCTCCCTATACAATACATACATCAAGATGGGTCCCACCATATGTGGGCCCTCAAATCATTAAAATTAACAAATAAAATCACCTACCGTAGATCTCTTCTTCCTTCTTTCATCAATGCATCCTAGAGCTCCAAGGGGACAATTTCAACTGTTGAGATGGACTTTGGATGGTGGGATTAGGTGGTAGGAAGGTGGGCCACACTTGGGGTTCTCTCTCCTTTAGGGATTGCTTGGACATTGGCTCTCTTGCTTGGGAATGGTTAGAGAATGAGAGAGAGAGAGAGAGAGAGAGAGAGAGAGAGAGAGAGAGAGAGAGAGAGAGAGAGAGAGGGATGGGTGTGATGGGTGAGTGACGGGTGTGTAAGGAGAGTATGGGTTTGGTTGACTTTGGGAATGGGAGAGGGATGGTTGCTTGTACTTAGAGATGGGATAGAGTGATGGGTTGTACTTGACTTTGATTGATGGATTGATGTGATGTTTAGGGTAGAGATTCTCTCGGGATTCGCAACGCGTGTCGATTTTCTCGAACTGAACGTGGGCCCACATCTCTTGTCCTAGGTATCACCTCGGCATGTAATACGCGGCGTCAGAACCGCGCCGATTGTGCAGTCGTTAGGGTACAAGTTTCAGGTCGAGCCGACTGTAGAATGTGGGATACAAATTCGGGATTGTACGCAATTATTGTCTACGCGTCGGCGGTCGTTTGAATTCAATCGGGAGGACCGTGGAAGCCTACGGAACAGTATAGGCTAGGATACAGGTCTTACAGCTCTCCCCTCCAAATAAAAATTTCATCCTCGAAATTTAAAACATGACATAACCAATACCGAGTTCATAAGGGTGAGAAATCCTATCTCTATAATTGTAATCAGAACAAAACATACCAACATCATCAAACACCCAAGAGATGGGGATAACGCCCACGAACCTCAGCCTCGCGCTCCCAAGACGCCTCATTAGTACTACGATAACTGTACTGAACCTTGGATCTTGGATCAGAAACGATCGAAACTGGAATACTATGCAGCTTCATAATCTCAATGGTAGGGAGCTATATCAGAAAATTTCTAAGTTATTCAAACTCGGGGATCTAATCATTCTAAGTTCTCAAGAATCATACGGTGTGAGATAACTATCAGTAGATATGTGATATTATCTTTAGGTATTCCCAAGTTATACTCTTATACCATCTTCTATCATAGGAATCCCGATCACTGAATCCGGTGCCGATAGCCTCCGTAGTACCCCATTCTTGGCTCCCAGTGCTGATACACCAGATTCTGATCCTGGGATCCTACAAGGAGGGTTTTCAACATGAATTTGTCTCATAAGAAGCATAACCACAAGTATACCCAAATCATAAGAATAACATCATCACCACATATCCACTAATATAATCATTTGAGTACAATACTGAAAAGGAAATACATGTGTCAAAATCAAAGCTCCAGAAGTCAGTTACATGCTCCAAGCTCTACGCTGCTACAACCTAACATCACCTGCATGCATCTATCGTGCATAAGCTTATAGAAAGCTTAGAAGGTGGTGTAAGTGTGTGCACAAGGTAAGTGCCAAGTATTCAATATAATGCCATAATCCTACAATATCAAAAATACTGGTAAGATCATGAAACATACGATATCAGAGTAATGCAGAAATATACTGATAGGCCCATAAATACCATCAGCCTTATACAGGCTATGCGATGCAGAAATATAATAAAAACAATATCATATACTGATGAAGCAATATGGATTAGCAAGCCAAATATTAGATGCCGATGATGCAATGTAATATGCAAATCCTGATGAGTCCACGAATATCGTCAGCCGTATCTAGGTCATATAAATGCAGAAACGTAGCAACACAAAATGCTAAATGCCGCGGATGCTAAACAATATGCGGTACGAATAAAATGACCAAGCTGGGGTGAAGTCGGGATGATAATACGTAGTATCACACGCTATGGGGTCCATTACAAAGGGCTTCTATCCAAACCAGTCCCATACCTAAATTTGGATAGCTAGACTCAATGTAGTAGACTCCTGATCTTAGGTTAGTTGCGCGCCCAACCAAAATCCTTGCCATTATGAAGGTACACAATAATTAGTTGCGCATCACCAACCCAAGTGGATAGTGAATGAATGAATGAATGAATGAATGAATATGCAACTTCTACTCGATAAGTCTACATATCAGTACGGTTTCTCTCTGGGATCATCACTGGGGTATAGTACACTCTAAATGGCACTGCCTCTCTCCCAGCTACATAGTCCAAGTGAGCGTAAGCAACCTCACTATCCGCCTGGCTAATAGTCTGCCAATACCTATCTGGCACGTCGATAACGGACCCATCCACGAGTTGGTCAAACTCAGCCTAGCCATGCCCCCTACCCTCCGGCGGGTAAGGCCACACCCCCTCCCAACTGACCACGACACAGTGGGAGACGCGGCTTCCTGGTATTCGGCACTCGGGCGCTCATGTATCCACTCGGTCTCGATGTTGGGGCGTCCTCTGGTACCAAGAGGGTTTAGGGATTTTCATCAAGGGCCATCTATGGCAGCCCGATGCTCTATCCAAACATTTTCGGTATCCCATCTAACCATCCACGATATGCCTGTGGAGGCTACGACCCTGATGTCATTAGGGCGTACAGTAATCACAATACACAATGCAAGATGCATGAGTTATATGATCCAGTTATACATCAATCCTGCGCATACAGTGCGGTCATGTGAGATAACCTCCACCTATCAGGGAGTCTTATAACAACCTACCCAATGACATATGCAATGGTTAACCACATCTCATAACAAACATGTAGATGATGCGTATGGGCATTTATCATGATGCTATATTGTCACATACTCATAATCGGTATCAATAAATGGCATCAACAATCGACCTCGATAATATGGGCATTTACTAACATTACCCCCAAGGAGTGACCCATATAGAGTCTAACATATAGTGGTCCCATGGCCTCACAAAGGGCCTGATATATAACACCATGGGCCCCACTCAAGAGCTTAATAAACATCATGATGGGCCTAACATACATCATAATGGGCTCCATCGCCTGGCCCTCAAATGCATCACAATGGACCTTATCACATAGGCCTCGACAATCGGCCTCGGCAATTAAAATCGGCCTCGATAAATGAAATCGGCCTCAACAATCGGAATCGACACTCGGAATTAGCCTCGACACTCAGAATCGGCCTCAACAATCAGAATCGGCCTCGATTATCAGAATCAATCGATAATCATAATCGGCAAATTGGTCACGTCAATCAGAATCGACAATCGGTCATGACAATCGGAATCGATCGACAATCAGAATCGGTAAATCGCTCAAGTCAATTGAAATCGGTAATCGGTCATGACAATTCGAATCGATCGATAATCAGAATTGGCAAATCGGTTACGTCAATCGGTTATGACAATCGGAATCGATCAATAATCAGAATCGACAAATCGGTTAAGTCAATCGGAATCGGCAATCGGTCATGAAAACTATTTTCGGATTGATCCAAGGATGGGTTTATATAGAATCACAAGAGATGCTTAAAACCATTTTCATGAAAAGTCATCTTTTTCCATGGTATTTTTTTTATCAATGGTGGTGCCTTTTCAACAATGGCATTCCTTCGTTGCAAATCTACATGATGTTCCCTTTACCAAGAGATACCACCATTCACAAATGAATGGTCACCAATAATCACTAAAAGCCACAATCTTTTTCCCAATTTCTTTTATAAATTAAAATTTATTTTCTTTTTATTTTGAAAAAACCCAACAATCCTCCATTATTTTTAAAATACAGAGGTCAGGGTATGTAAGGAAAATATGTGCATAGAAAAATGTATTTTATGAACTTGAACCCTCACTTAGTGTAAACAAATCAAAGTTTAATCAGAATCTTTAATGACTATGGTCTTGAACTAAGTATTCTATATGACACAACTGGACATGTTACACACACATATATTTCAATTGCCATGTGTTCTAAAATTATAACACGTTTACAACCTTGTGCTCTGTTATGGATTCATGAGTTCATGAGAGTAACTAAAACTCTTGAATATCAGGAAGCAGCCCCACTTCAGATACTTATATAGGTGAGTCCTTATAAATGCCCATGTAATTAGAGCTTCCTTGAAAGGACTCATTAAGAGCAAACTCATCCTCCTTTTTATCATTATAGGTACCAAGCATTATACATATATCCATGAATGAGACAGATGGAAAACGTTCAGTACTGCTTTAGACATTTCCTGTGAGATACTTTGCCCATTGAACTTATTAACTTAGGTTAGGTTTCCCTCATCTGATGTCTGTAAAATTGACTTAAGTTCCATTCCTCTTGATGTTCTACTGACAACATCCCTTGCAGTCCCTTGGTGAACGGGTCCGCTAGATTCTAAATAGATCATACATACCGTATTGTTATAATACCATCACCAAGTAGTTACAGCATAAAACTATGCCTTAGACTGATATGTCTGAATTTTCCATTATAAGTCTTGTTATATGCCTGTGATAGTGTCGCTTCACTATCACAGTAGATATAGACCAGTGGTAAAGGCCTTACTAATAATGGTATTTCTAATAATAGGTTACTTAACCATTCTGTCTCTTTACTACTAGTTGTCAAAGATATGAATTTAGATTTCATGGTAAGGTGAGATATGCAAGTTTGCTTCTTGGATCCCCAAGAAATGACAACTCCTCTAAGTGTAAAAATCTATCCACTGGTAGACTTGAATTCATTAGAATCAGTGACCCAACTTCCATTATTATACCCTTCAAGTACACTAAGGTAACTAGAAAAATGTAAACTATAATTAATTATTTTTCTCAAGCATTTGAGTACACTAGAGACAACATTCCAATGATCTAAACTTGGATTACTTGTAAATGTACTCAATTTACCTACTACAAAAGCAATATCAAGTCGAGTAGAAATCATATCATATAAAAGACTGTCAATCACATTGGAATACTTTAACTGAGATACACTATGACCTTTATTTTTAATTAACTTGATATTAGAATCAAAAGGCGTAGAAACTGGGTTCTTATCATAATGATCAAACTTTTTAAGTATCTTTTCAACATAATGTGATTGAGATAGAATTATACCAACATTGTTTCTTAATTACTTGATAACTAAAATTAAATTAGTTTCACCCATATCCTTCATGTCAAAACTAAATAATAAGAATTTTTTAGTGTTATTTAAAACTTCTAAATATGCACCAAAGATGAGCATATCATTTACATAGAGACATATAATTTCTTATTTATTATCAGAGAATTTCGAATATACACATTTATCAGATTCATTAATCTTAAAGCCATATGAGGTGATTACTTTATCGAATTTTTCATGCCATTACTTAGGTGCTTGTTTAAGTCCATATAGTGACCTGATCAATTTACACACTTTATTTTCCTGTCCTAGAGATATAAATCTTTCTGATTGCTCCATATAAATCTCTTCATCGAAGTCACCATTTAAAAAAGTTATCTTTACATCCATCTGATGGATTTCTAACTTGTGGATGGATGCTAGAGCAACTAAAACTCGGATGGTTGATATCCTTGCTACTGGAGTATAGGTATCGAAAAAATCAATATCTTCTTTTTGTGTAAATTCTCTAGCCACTATTTTGGCTTTAAACCTTTTTATAGTTCCATCTGGTCTTAGTTTTCTTTTGAAAATTAATTTACAGTCTATTGGTTTTGATCCTGGGGGCAGATCCATAAGTTTCCATGTTCCATTTTGCAATATAGAATCTATCTATTCGTTTATAGCTTCTTTTCAAAAAGAAGCATTTTGAGATATAAGAGCATTATCTATTCTTATTGGATCCTTTTCTATGTAACATACCAACATGGTTTCTTTTGTTATGTTATCTTTATCTCCTTTTATTAACAGAAAGTAAAAATCGGGTCTAAAAGATGTACTTGTTCTGATCCTCTTCGTCCTTCTAGGTTCTATGTCAACTTTATCAAGACTGTTGATATTTAGAGGTATTTGATAACTACTGCTGTCATGCCCCAAACCCGGGAATCAGATTCACAGGAATTCCGATCACCGAATCCGGTGCCGATAGCCTCCGTAGTACCCCATTCTCGGCTCCCAGCACTCATACGCCAGATTCTGATCTTGGGATCCTACAAGGAGGGTTTTCAACATGAATTTGTCTCATAAGAAGCATATCCACAAGTATACACAAATCATAAGAATAACATCATCACCACATATCCACTAATATAATCATTTGAGTACAATACTGAAAATGAAATATATGTGTCAAAATCAAAGCTCCAGAAGTCAGTTACATGCTCCATGCTCCACGCTGTTACAACCTAACATCACCTGCACGCATATATCGTGCATAAGCTTATAGAAAGCTTAGAAGGTGGTGTAAGTGTGTGCACAAGGTAAGTGCCAAGTATTCAATATAATGCCATAATCCTACAATATCAGAAATACTGGTAAGATCATGAAACATACGATATCAGAGTAATGCGAAACATACTGATAGGCCCATAAATACCATTAGCCTTATACAGGCTATGCGATGCAGAAATATAATAAAAACAATATCATATATTGATGAAGCAATATGGATTAGCAAGCCAAATATCAGATACTGATGATGCAATGCAATATGTAAATCCTGATGATTCCACGAATATCATCACCTGTATCTAGGCCATATAAATGCAGAAACGTAGCAACCCAAAATGCTAAATGCCGCGGATGCTATGCAATATGCGGTGTGAATGAAATGACCAAGCTGGGGTGAAGTCGGGATGATAGTACGTAGTATCGCAGGCTATGGGGTCCATCACAAAGGACTTCTATCCAAACTAGTCTCATACCTAAATTTAGATAGCCAAACTCAATGTAGTAGACTCCTGATCTCAGGTTAGTCGCGTGCTCAACCGAAATCCTTGCCATTATGAAGGTACACAATAATTAGTTGCGCACCACTAACCCGAGTGAATAGTGAATGAATGAATGAATAAATGAATATGCAACTCTTACTCGATAAGTCCACATATCAGTACGGTTTCTCTCTGGGATCATCACCGGGGTCTAGTACACTCCAAATGGCACTGCCTCTCTCGCAGTCGCACAGTTTAAGTGAGCGTAAGAAACCTCACTATCCGCCTGACCAACAGTCTGCCAATACCTATGTGGCATGTCGATAGCGAACCGATTCACGAGCTGGTCAAACTCAGCTTAGCCATGCCCCTACCCTCGGGTGGGTAAGGTGGCACCCCCTCCTAATCGACCACGACACAGTGGGAGATGCGGCCTCCTGGTATTCGGCACTCGGGCGCTCATGTATCCACTCGGTCTCGACGTTGGGGCGTCCTCTAGTACCACAAGGGTTTAGGAATTTTCACCCAGGGCCATCTATGGTATCCCGATGGTCGATCCAAACATTTTCAGTGTCCCATCTGGCTATCCATGATATGCCTGTGGAGGCTACGACCCTGATATCGTTAGGGCGTACAGTAATCACAACACACAATGCAAGATGCATGAGTCATACGATCCAGTTATGCATCAATCCTGCGCATACAATGCGCTCATGTGAGATAACCTCCACCTATCAGGGAGTCTCATAATAACCTACCCAATGACATATGCAACAGTTAACTACATCTTACAATAAACATGCAGATAATTTGTATGGAGATGTATCATGATGTTATGCTGTCACATACTCATAATCGGTATCAATAACTGGCATCAACAATCGGCCTCGACAATGTGGACATTTACCAACATTACCTCCAAGGAGTGACCCACATAGAGTCTAACATATAGTGGACCTATGGCCTCACAAAGGGCCTAATATACAACACCAAGGGCCTCACTCAAGAGCTTAATATACATCACGATGGGCCTAACATACATCACAATGAGCTTTATCGCCTAGCCCTCAAATGCATCACAATGGGCCTCATCGCATAGGCCTCGATAATTGGCCTCGGCAATTAAAATCATCTTCGATAAACGAAATCGGCCTCAACAATCGGAATTGACACTTGGAATCGGCCTCGACACTCAGAATCGGCCTCGAGAATCAGAATAGGCCTCGATTATCGGAATCAATCGATAATCAAAATCGGCAAATTGGTCACGTCAATCAGAATCGGCAATCGGTCATGACAATCGGAATCAATCGATAATCAGAATCGACAAATCGCTCAAGTCAATCAGAATCGGCAATCGGTCATGACAATTGGAATCGATCGATAATTAGAATCGGTAAATCGGTCACATCAATCGAAATCGGCAATCGGTCATGACAATCGGAATCGATCGATAATCAGAGTCGGTAAATCAGTCAAGTCAATCGGAATCGGTAATCGGTTATGACAATCGATCGATAATCAGAATTGGCAAATCAGTCACGTCAATTGGAATCGGTAATCAGTCATGACAATCAGCCTCGATTGCTAATTGGCAATCGGTCACGACAATCGGAATCAATCGATATTTAGAATCGACAAATTGATCACGTCAATCAAAATCGGTAATCAATCATGATATTAAGAATCGATCGATAATCAGAATCGGCAAATCGGTCAAGTCAATCGGAATCGACAATCGGTCATGACAATCGGAATCGATCGATAATCAGAATCAGCAAATCGGTCATGTTAATCGAAATCGACAATCGGTCATGATAATTGGAATCGATCGATAATCAGAATCGGTAAATTGGTCAAGTCAATCGAAATCGACAATCGGTCATAACAATTGGAATCGATCGATAATCAGAATCGGTAAATCGGTCACGTCAATCGAAATCGACAATCGGTCATGATAATTGGAATCAATTGATAATCAGAATTGGTAAATCTGTCAAGTCAATCAAAATCGACAATCGGTCATGACAATTGGAATCGATCGATAATCAGAATCGGCAAATTGGTTACGTCAATCGAAATTGACTATCGGTCATGATAATCGGAATCGATCGATAATCAGAATCGATAAATCGTCAAGTCAATCGGAATCGGCAATCGGTCATGATAATTGGAATCGATCGATAATCGGCCTCGACACAAGTCAGGGTCTATAGATGGTCAACCGATGATGGACCAAGCAATATCAATGAGGCCCATTCATGTGGGTTAACCTACTAGAGAGTGATGAGAATGAGTCTAACTAGGCCTAAGGGAAGGTCACAATGTGGACATTAAACCATCATTGCCCATCAATGTGGCCATTTAACCAACATTGCTCCCAAGAAGTGGCCCACATAGAGCCAAACGTATAGTGGGCCCATGACCTTACACAAGGGCCTAATATACATCATCATCGGCCTCACTCAAGGCCCTCAAATACATCAAATGGGCTTAATCACATGAGTCAAAAACACATCACAATGGGCTGCCTCCATGGGCCTCATATACAATAAGCGGGCTGCACAGCTTAGGCCTCATATGCATCAAATGGGCCACGAATGTACATCACAGGTGGGCCCTGCACCTGGGCCACAAATACATCAATGTGGGGCTCACCATCCACGTAATGGATGGTGTGGATTAAAAACATGCATCAGGTGAGTCCAGCACTGCCCTAAATAACTGGATGGTGAGGATAAATCACATGCATCACGGTGGTCCCACGTGGGTAGGGGCCACACATGTCATCAAGGTGGGCCCCTCATGTATAGCACGAACGGTATGGAAATAAAACATATATATTAAAGGGGACCCACAGAGCTTGCTGTGGTCACAAACAACAACGGTATAAGAGGGTGGTCCCCACTGTCCAGATGGACAGTGGATGATGTGGATCATCAACGAGGGGTCCACGTCCAGGTGGTCTGAACGGCGTGGATATACAGCGCATCCATCACATGTGGGCTCCACGTATAGACGATGTTGATAATGTACATGCATCACAGTGCATCCCACCGTCTAGCAATCTGGACGGTGGAGATAAAAACACATATATCATGGTGAGTTATCCATCGGTGGATGGTTGGATAAAACACATATACAAATAAGGTGGGCCCCACCCCTCACACGTGCAACACGTGTGGGTGGGCCCTCAACTTCCTAACAAATAGACAACGTGGATATAAATACATCAGTTGTGGGTTCCACCATCCAGCAATTGTTGGACGGTGCATGATAAAGCTCATACATTAAGGTGGTCCCACACCTCCCGTCCAGATGGACGGTGTGGGATGAAACATACATCATGGTTCCCCTCACGGCTCCATCGAGATGGATGGTGCAGATAACACATTGCATCATGGTGGCCTGCATAGCATCGTCCAGATGTACGGTGCAGATAAAACCCATACCACGTGATCGGACGCATAGAACTTACTACGCTGAAATAGCAGCTGCCACGTATGGGTCCACAAAGATGGATGGCCTGGAGTAAAACACACCCATCTGGGTGGTGCCTGCAAAGGCTTCAACGGTGGACGTCATCATCTCCACTAGTTCCTGCTGTGTGGTCCACTTAAGGTCTGGATCTTCTCACCCAGGCCATAAAATGATCTTGAGAGATAGATGAGTGGTGTAGATATGATACACACCTCATGGTAGAGGCCCACAGACCCTGCTGATGTCTATCCCAGCAGGTGGAATTCCCACCGTCCAGATATTTGGATGGTGCAAATTTAAATATAAATCGTGATGGGTCCACGTATGGACGGCTGTCCACCTAAGGTTTGAATCTGTTTTATAGTTTGGACGGCGTGGATTTACTTCACACCACGAGGTGGGTCCCACGTCCAGACCCTGATGGACGGCACATGGATGATATGCATGCCTCACGTGGGACTCACAAAACCTGCTAACGTTAATACATCAGCAAGGTGTTGCTGGCCGTCTATCTAACGTACACACATGGTAGGTCTCATCAGATGGACGGTATTGATAATACATCAAGGTGGGTCCACATGATGGCCCACCACAGCACTGGATCAACTGATATTTGTGTTTTTCTTTCATCCAGGCCTGTCCAAATGGACAGGCAGCGAGGTGGGGCCCAACACGTGGACAGTCTGGATTAGGTGAGCCACACTCCATTAAAAAAGGGAAAGAGAGAGAGAGAGAGAGAGAGAGAGAGAGAGAGAGAGAGAGAGAGAGAGAGAGGGGAGGGACCCCGCCACTATGGGCCCTCCCTATACATTACATACATCAAGATGGGTCCCACCATATGTGTGCCCTCAAATCATTAAAATTAATAAATAAAATCACCTACCGTAGATCTCTTCTTCCTTCTTCCGTCAATGCATCCTAGAGCTCCAAGGGGACAATTTCAACGGTTGAGATGGACTTTGGATGGTGGGATTGGGTGGTAGGAAGGTGGGCCACACTTGGGGTTCTCTCTCCTTTAGGGATTGCTTAGACATTGGCTCTCTTGCTTAGGAATGGTTAGAGAATGAGAGAGAGAGAGAGGGATGGGTGTGATGGGTGTATAAGGAGAGTATGGGTTTGGTTGACTTTGGGAATGGGAGTGGGATGGTTACTTGTACTTGGAGATGGGATAGAGTTATGGTTTGTACTTGACTTTGATTGATGGATTGATGTGATGTTTAGGGTAGAGATTCTCTCGGAATTCGCTTCGCGCGTCGTTTTCCTCAAACTGAATGCAGGACCATATCTCCTGGCCTAGGTATTGCCTCCGCGCATAATACGTGGTGTCAGAACCGCGTTGATGGCGCGGTCATTAGGGTACAAGTTTCAGGTCGAGTCGACTCTAGAATGTGGGATACAAATTCTGGATTGTGCGCAATTGCTGTCTACGCATTGCGGGACGTCGGAATTCGGCCGGGAGGACTGTGGAAGCCTAAGGAACAGTACAGGATAGGATACAGGTCTTACAACTGCTTGTACTAGGATCTTGAAATCTTATATCTTTTCTAGTTATAGAAGAGAATGAGTTTTCATAAAGCTTGGCATCTCTAAATTCTATTATTGTATTTATTGGGATTGAATGACTAGATTCTACAACTAGAAAATTATAAGCCTTACTATTTTATGCATATTGTATGAAAATATGCTCAAGAGATCTCAACTTTGTCTTGGGATTTTTAGCATCAGTAATCCAAACTAAGGCTCTACAGCCCCATACGTTGAAGTATGAGATGTTTGGAAACCTATTCTTCCTTAGTTCATATGGAGTCTTACAAGTCTTAGAGTGAGGTATCCAATTAAAGATATGACAGACAACCAATAGGGCTTCTCCCCAAAATCCTAAAATTAAACTTGCATTATCGAGTATAGAGTTTAATATGTCTATGAGAGACCTATTATTTCATTATGCTATCCCATTTTGTTGAGGTGAATAGGGAGCTGTAATTTGGTGAATTATACCATGAGTTTTACAAAATTCTGAGAATTCTAAAGATAGATTTTCTCCTCCCTTGTCCAACCTTAGGATTTTAATCTTTCGGTCTAATTGGTTCTCTACTTCTGCCTTATATATCTTGAATTTTTGTAATGCCTCATCTTTATTCTTCAATAGGTATACTATAATGAGAAAAATCATCTATAAAGGTTATGAAGTACCTCTTTCCCCCTTTTATTATTTAACTACTCATTTCACATATGTCACCGGGGTGGGGGGTTGAATAGGATAATGACAAATATTTTGATACAATGCGAAATAATAAATCAATTGAATAAAATTTTACAAAGTATTGAATTATTGATATCAAATAGTTCATAAGACAACCTTATTTAATGACGTCTTTGAAATCAAAATATCAAACTATTACAATGAATAAATAAATCATAATAATAGCACAAATAATAATATCCAATCATCACAATACACAAACGAGTTATAGTGGTTCAGTGCCTCAATGCAACCTACTCCATTTTTAAAATTACTACACTTGCAATTTTGACTTTCACTATTTCGAGGTTTTCCAGGATCACCTTAACAACCTTATATAATTATTACGATTTTCATGGGCTATCACAACTAAACCCACTTTGTGCTTTTATGGGGTCACCACAAACAAACCCGCTGAGATTTCCAGGCTATCTCAGAAAAACTCAAACTGAAATAATTTAAAAGACAGTACTTATCTTCGATTTGGCGAGTCGAAGTCGCAGCTGTAGCTTGAATGCAACGATCTTCTTCTTGGGATATTGATGAAGTCTTTATATGAGTTCAACTCAAAAAAATATAAAGGGATCTAATAGATTTTCAATAAAATGAATGAATCCCTATTGTTGCAGATTCGATTCTCTATTTTCTCAAAGTAAAGTATGAATTACTCTATCAAAAATAGTTTAATCTAATTTTGAGAAGGAGAATAGAATAAGCTAATAAAAAATAAGAATTACAACACAAATAGCTTGAGGAGGCTTGAAGAATCTCTCTTTACAACACAATATGAAGCTATAAACTTTCATTGTTTAAAGAGTAAGAGAAAGCCTCTATTTATAGCCAAGGATTTGTGTAGTTCAGTTGGCCGAACTTCAAAGATTATGTCCCAATGGAACTCAGCTATCGCGGGATAAAATCTTTTAGAACTTCGGTTGGCCTAAGCCAAAGTTCGGTCGGCCGAGCAGGAGGTTCGGCTGCCCTTACTGGTCTAAAATCAAATTTTGTTCCATTGCTGGAAACTTGACAGAACCCACCTTGGGCTAGTTAAACCTATCACAAACAGATCTTTTGAGATCTGTCTTTTTGATCGAATCTTGTAAGGTTGGTCCAAATAGTTAGGCTGGCCGAACCAGACGTTGGGCTAGCCTAACTTGAGTGTATTTAACATGAAATATGATTCTAAATATGCATGAGTGAAATACACCTAACTTATGGTCAAATTAGGTTTATACCACCTGTAGGTTGACTCATACAAAGTGTTCTGAACTTCGAACCATGAATGATCTTGCTTTGAGATATTAAGTCTTCTTTCCAAATGCTTGTTTGAGTTGATAGCTTGTCTTCAGTCGAGGTTGCGATCGGAACCGGACTATGAAATTTGATAAATTAAAATGTGCTTTAAGTATATGCTCTTACAATCTCCCCCTTTGTCAAATTCGTGACAAAACTCACTTATACAACAATACAATTCATCACAACATATTACAACATCTCAAACAACACAAATCATTTAAGTCGACACATTGAATCTTGTTACTCCCCCTGAGATCATGCATCTGTATCACTCCCCCTGAGCACATAGCCATATCTGCAAAAATATAGTTCATAAAATGCATGCAAATGTGTGTGCTCTCATAAGCGTGAGAGAAATGATGATCTCATATCCACATCCACATAAATATATTTCTCACCCTTTTTGTCAGAAGTTGACAAAGGAAGAAGTAATTAATAAAGCACAATAGGATGTACGAATCAGGAGCAAATGACATAAGGATTAGGTTGCATAGCATAGTATCTAGATATATGTCAGCAAGAGTAAAAAAAAATATGTCTAAAGTTATTACAGGCCAAGAGTTAAAGTAAATCAGTCAGAACTAGAGGAGGACGGTGTTGGCATGTTAGGGTCATTAATCCTCAGACTCCTGTTGAAACGATGAAAGTACTTTTTCATGTACTTCATCTGTTGTTTTTGAGTCTGGAGTAATGTTTCCTGAGAAACATGCAGGTCGTCTATCTTCTTCTCTAAATTATCCAACCTCTCTGAGAACTGAGAGGGCTAGAAATCAGAGTCATTGGTATCATCAAATTCTTTTAGATCTGCAAAGATATCATCCATATTGACATCTTCTTTAGGAACACCTTCCTAATCTCCTCGCTGCTCAGGCCTTAGATCAAGTTGCATCATGTTGAGATTAGCATTACCAAATGGGAGCTTAGACTCTGGTTCTTCAGTTGCAGGGATTTGAACATTATAGCGCAATGCAATGCAAGTCATGAGATATGCAAAAGGAATAGAGCCATGACGAGGATGAAGACAGTACTGGATGATCTGATAGGTGATCAAAGATGGAAGACAGATACGGATACCAGAAACGACTGAATGAAGGATACACATCATATAGGGAGTATGGTCTGTCATATTCCCACCACGAGGATAAACATTGAAAATACGATGCAGGACGCGGTATTTTAGAAGAAGATTGAAGGTGGGGAGTGAGTTATGGTTACACCAGGGTGCATCAAAACTGCATAACTCTCTAGTGAGAGAATCTCTTTCCGTTGAGTACATATCTTCAAAGATTGGTGGAATAGAGATTCTATCTTCCACCATATCTATATCTAAGATTGATGATATGATGGAGGGGTTAATAGTGACCGTGTCTTCCACAAATTGAATGGATAAACTGAATGGAAAATGTTAATTGTTCTGAAGACACGGTATGTATGGATGCATACATCCCTCCTGTGATAGACCGGTAGGAAGCACCACCCCACGCAAAAATATTTTCCCATCCTACTACATATAGGATTTCAACAAGGCCAAATCGGGTGATCTGATTTGTATTAACAGTGTACTTAATGATAATATTATAGGTACAAAAATTTTGCACATTTTCTTGATCATTTTTCTGGCAAACGGATAGATCACACAACCCAATTAGCTAATCGAGAGGAAAAACCGGTCTGGAGGTGTCGCACAGTACCCTTAGTGCGAGCTTCCGTGATAGAAAATGACTAGATATTGCAAAAGAAATACCAATAAGTAGAAGGAAAAGATCTAGATCAGATTTCTACAAAAAAAACCAACAAAATAAGGTTCTAGATTCAAGAAAGATGATGAAATCTACAATAATGCATAACAAGGAACTTAAATCTAGAAGGAAACTCGAAAATATTCACTTACAAGGACACTAGAGTGATGGGTTGACCGAAGGAATCACCGGTGGATCGAAGAAGATGAGTATGGAAATGAGAGTTTTTTTTTTAAATCCCCAATAAATTCCAAATGTGCATGGTTTGGCTAGCCCAAGTATGTCCTCGGCTAGCTGAATCGGGCAGTTAGCACAAGGTTGGCTGAAAAAAATTAAATTTTATACTTTTAAAACATTAACATGAATAAACATTATTCTATTAAAGCAAAAATGTAAAACAACAAATTACAATATAGAATAATTAATTAAGAAACCTTGCATAAACCAATATCATTTTTTAAATTAAAAAATCTTACACTATCAAGAGGTTTTGTTAGAATGTCTGCAAGCTAATTTTCAGCATTAATATATTCAAGTATAACAAACTTGCTTTCAACCAATTCTTTGATATAGTGATATCGAATATCAATGTGCTTAGTGTGAGAATGTAACGCCCTGAAAATCAGGAGTCGAGCAAAGCTCTACTCCCGAGTTCCAACGCATCACTTATGCAACATAAATAATGATGATTGAATGTTGTCCATATTAGTGCATTTAAACATGAGTGAGATTATACTAAAACAGCATATCATACTCTAGAGTTAATGTAATTTAGCAAGCGAAAGACTGAAATATATGTATTTATGAAAATGTTTCACAAATTTCAGAGTATGAGTATGGAACTGGGCTAAATATATACATGTGTTGTTTCTAAACATATAAAATGCAGGAAGTAAATGTATTCAACTAAACAAGTATCCCAGTAGTCCCTGCGCATTGGTATAAGATCTACATAGATCCGCCCGATAGTTGAACGTAGGAGAATCCTCTCCTCGCCTACGAAGTCCAACTCTACTGTATAGACCTCACCATCACCTGCATCTAAACCAGAGTTTGGGTGGTGTTTAAAAACACCGTCCCAGGTGGGAATGAGTAGCTAATTCAGTGGAACTATAAAGTAAAGGTTACCATGTTATCAATTCAGTCAACCAGTAATGATAAAGTAGTATAACAATCATGTCCTAAGTACTCTTGTTAATGCAAGAATAAAATACGATAATGATGTATGCCCTTGCCTACACTCCCTCTGTGACATCATCTCATGATCACGGCATGTAACACTCCCGCTATGCTCAACTCTAACGCTAAAGACACATGCAATGCTGTGCATGTATGTGATTAGTCAAGTTCTTAATTAAGCATATTCATACAGCAGGTTTGGGAAGCTAACGTACCTCCCTTTATATCATTTACCCAAACAATGATCCATCTAGGGTCGTCAGTCCTAGTTAATCACATACGATGGCAGTTTTAGGTTACTACGAAGAGGCTCGTCACTATCAACGTAGGCCTAGTTATACTCAAGGTCACTACGGAAAGACTCGTCACCTTAGCGTAGTCCTAGTGTATACTCGAGGTCACTCCACCAACGCCCTACCAACTGGCAGTATATTTTCGAAGGCTCGTCACTAACCCGACTGGGGAGCACAGCCAGGCTGCGTCAGTGTAGGCCGATAGCTTGAATACAATGTCCCATACCACCGTATTTGGCTCACGAGTTTGGTTTGCTCATTGGTCACTACGAGGAGGCTCGTTGCCCCAGCGTAGGCCGACAGCTCGACCATGGTGTCCCATACCACCATGCCTAGCTCATGAGTCTTAGCAGATTGTGGTACCAAGGTTAAATGAGCTTTTCACTGGTAAGTTTGGTACCTTAGTTTCAAGCAGTAGTGTCCATACATGGTGAACATACATTTGGTCAATCGGGTTACTTGACAAGCTCGACTGGTACAAGTATACATTTAGTTAATCGACATGGAGTGCATATGCACTCCTCGTGGCCTAGCCACTATCGATAACTAGCATACGATTTGGATTCCTCGAACGTATCCGTCGTGGCTAAAACAGTTCGGCCACCGATCATAAACCATTACCGATTGCCTGGACTATATCGTAGCCCCAATCACACTTCAAATACAATAGACATTCATATGTGCTAGTCAAAACTGCATGTAGCAACCAATTCAAATATAAATCTCATATAAGTATTTCTACGAACACATAGAGTCCATGTTATCATACATAGGCATTCATCCATAAATCACGTAGTAGCAAGATAGATTACATGAAGGAAACTGTAACTATAGACAAGGTAATTGAGAATCCTATCTCAATGGCCTCATTGAATATATTTCAGTAAGCATTTACTCATTCAAGCATTTTATCAAACACTTAGGCTACCCTTTACCCAATATATGAACTAGGTTAGTTACGGCATATATTATAGCAAATCATCACACATAATGATCATAATACCGATGAAAACAATGAATCCTATGTTTACAGTCATGAAAAATACAAATCATAATTTCATATTCATTCGAACATTTCAACAAACACATGGAATGCATCTTTGTACTCAACATAGTTCACATATGTATAATATATACAAAGCATCGTAACTAAGATTATATGGCAGCAATCAAGTAGATATAAATCATTAGCTGACATTGAAAGCCTTGAAAACCATAACCTAAACGTTTATAGTTCGCACCTTTCGCCGGTAAACCCATACCGAGCTCAGTTTGAACACTACGTCTTTGTCTATGGTACAACGGCTACCTGAATCACGAAATAGGTTAGCTATTTCACTGATCTACCTATTTGGATTCCTAAAACGTGATTAGGGTTAGGATTTCTTACCCAAATCGAAGTTAGAATCAACAGTGCAATAATGGTAGGGTGGCGATTCGGCGTGTGTAGTCGTGGGAAAGGATCCAAGCAACAATCCTCTGATCTCACTCTCTTCTCGTCACTCTTTTCTCTCCTTTTCTCTCTTCTCTCTCCTAGGGTTTGGAGAAATTCGTATGGGAGAGAGAGAGAGAGGTGGGTTTAGGCCCTTATATAGGCCCAGAACTGATGGTAATGGCCCCAGGGCCATGATATACTTAAGTTATAGCTAAAAGGCATCTGTTTCGGGCCAATAGAGCTCATCTAGAGGTCCTTTACATGTACACGATTAGAGGCAAGTTCCCTAACGTCGGATCTAGGTCAGGTTAAGATTTTGGTCCGATCGGATCAGCGAATCGACCGTGGGGAACAATATCAGTTCAACGGCTATCGTCGCTCGATCAGGACCACAAGTACATTGACCTGTGTTGAAAATTTTTCCTGATCCAAGGTTGTAGTTAAGTCAGAATATGATAGTTTAAAACCTTAAATTTAGCCTGCAAGTGAACGACTTAAATCACTTAAGTTTAAGTTTATTTTCTAAAGATATTCGCGTTTCTCACACACTTCACTCCGGGCTTAAGTTGTGTATTTCGGGATACTATTTAGACTTGATTTCCAAGATGGTTGTCATGCCCAATAAGGCGATCATAACTGTACAGTTTCGCGGTCGTCGGACTTTCGACGCGTGGTCCAAGTCCAATACGGAGTTCCAATGTGCTCCTGTGAGCAACTGGGTTTTAAGATTGCCCCTAGGTTTTTAAGTAATGTTGGGTTAGTGATTTTAATGGTTTTGAGTCTTCTAGTTTGTATAAAAAGTGGTTCAAGCTAATTCTACTGATTATTCAGTTTAGTACTTAACTAAATTATGCTCTAATTACAACAAAATATGGTCCTAGGGCAGTTCTACGCCCCTTTCTGGCACTTTTAGTTAGTATATTATTTTAATTATTTTTTTAATATTTTCTCATCAAGTTTACTTCCATCTCTACTAAATTTCATCAGATTTCATGTTGTAGAAAAATTTTAAAAATTCTAGAAGTAGCAGCTGTCCAAACTAATAAATTCCAAATAGTTGTCACAATGACATATATTTAACTATATTAAAATTTTTTTATTATATTTTTACTTATTTTTATATAAAAATAGACTTATCATGCTTCAATCTGGCTTTTGAATCACCTAAATTGGAGTTATATTGAGGGAGATATGACTTTTTGAAGTCGAATTGAAAAACTGCAGAAAATGGCAGAAAACGGGCCGCCCGGCCCACTAGACGGCGAGGCCTCGCTGTTGCGGTGATGGCATCGCCGCTCGCTGTCCTGTCTGGTAGTGGTTTCACCACCTGATATTTGAAATGGGTGTATTTTGTAAACCGGAATGAGTTATGTTACATACAATATATGATTTTAGGGTAGGAGAAGCTGCTCTATCCAAATAACCTATTTATTTCATGATATTGTAAAAGGTTAATGGTTAAAAACCTATTTTATTTATTTATTTACTATTATAATAAATTTTAGTTTAAGTATTATTTTTCATCACCTAAACTTTAAGATTTGTGTCTAATATGAAAGTACTTGGAAAAATTTAGAGAATATGGTGGTGAAAGGTGAGATTTTGAAGGAAATGGGTTAAAAAAAGATTTTTAGACTTTAGGATTGAGTTCTGAGAAGTTAATAAGGTGTTATGATCGACCCATTGCCTAAGGATGTCTAATTCTAGGTTGACAAAAATCTGGGGCATTACAGAGAATGTTGAAAATTATTTTTAGATATATTTATTGCATTATTATTATCGCAGTATAAATGCATTGTTTCTTGATGAATACCATAGTCTACTAACATCCTTTTCATCCACATTAATTACGTGCGTGCATTTCCTACTGCACTATATTTAGCTTCAGTAGTGGATAATGATACTAAGTTTTGCTTCTTGCTCATCCAAGAGAGAAGACGGTTTTCGATATAAAAACATCCATCACTTGTGAATTTTCTATCATCCACATTAACTGTCCAATCAGCATCAGTATATCCAGCAATTTGTAAGGATGTATCATGAAGATACCATAAACCCAAATTAATATTACTGGCAACATATCTAATTATTCTTTTTACTGCAGCCAGATGAGATTCCTTAGGGTTAGATTGATATCTGGCACATACGCTTATGCTGAAAGAGATATCAGGCCTACTAGCTGTTAAATATAAGAGACTACCAATCATACTACGGTAGAGATGATGATCAATGGTTTTACCTGTGTCATCTTTAGATAATTTGAGTGTTGTAGCCATGGGAGTAGCAAAGTTTTTACCATTCTCGAACCCAAATTTCTTAACTAAGTTTATCACATACTTGGTTTGAGATATGAAAATTTCATCTTCAAGTTATTTCACTTGAAGTCTAAGAAAATAACTCAGTTCTCCCACCATGCTCATCTCAAATTCTAATTTCATAGGCTCTGCAAACTTAGAAGAAAGGTTAGCATTCGTTGATCCATAAATAATATTATCTACATATATTTAAACAATCAACAACTCTTCATTAATTCTTTTGATGAATAGAGTTTTATCAACACTACCCATTTTAAAATTTTGATTGAGAAGAAATTTTAATAATTTTTCATACCAGGCTTAAGAGCTTGTTTTAATCCATACAGAGCCATTTTAAGATGGTATACATTGTTAGGAAGTTTAGGATCTTTGAAACCTTTAGGTTGTTCTACATAAACTTCTTCATTTAAATCACTGTTTAAGAAAGCATTTTACCATTCATGTGATAAATTTTAAAGCTTTTAGGACATGCAATGGATATAAATAATTTGATGGAATCAAGACGAGCGACTGGAGCAAAAGTTTCATCATAGTCGACTCCTTCAATTTGGGTGTACCCTTGTACAACTAATCTTGCTTTGTTTCTTAAGATATTCCCAAATTTATCAGATTTATTTTTAAATATTCATTTAGTTCCAATCACATGTTTGTTAGATGGTCTAGGAACTAGATACCAAACATCATTTCTGACAAATTGATTTAGTTCATCTTGCATAGTTAAAATATAATTTTCATCAGCTAAGGCTTCATTTACATTTGATGGTTCTATCTGGGAAGTGAAGCATATATGATTACAAATGTTTTCAACTTATCTTCTGGTTTGAACACCAGTGTGAGGGTTACTAAGAATTTGATTAGTCAAATGGTCTTTGACTAGTCTATTCTTAGTTGTATTTGAATTTGTCGAAGGTGCTGATTGATTGAATATAATAACCTCATCATCATATTTATTAGGTGGAGTGATAGTTTGATCATCAATTACGAGGTGCAGCGTGCACGTTTTGGTCCAGAACGCAGAGTAAAAAAGGGCGACGACCCCCCATTCCGACTTGTGTTGTCCAACGAACCCCAATGTTGGGTTCTTTGTCCCTACAAGGTAAATCGTCCTTTAGGGTACTCCTTCGCCCGAAAGGTTTTTCTCCTCCACTAAAGAAGATGGACAGAGACCAAGCGAAGGTGGCAGAAGATGATGATAGGGGTATACATATCAATCAAACAGTATTCGACCGATCCAAATCGGCCCTTCAGGATTTGGTGGTGGCTATCATAAAAAATGGGGTCTTGATAGCTGAAGTCAAGAGATGGCTGGACGAATCTGCAGATTCCCGGCGGAACTCTATTCCATTAAACCCATCGACTTAAATGATCTATGGATTAAATCATGTCTAGGTTTAAATACAGACCTTCTGATCATGGTAGGAGTGCTATACAGGGACGACTCGGTTACAAGTATACAGAGTTGGGAAGAATTTTCGATGTTTGGGTATGAGGAAGTCTGGGTTTTGATTTGGCGGGTTCCATTGGAAATATGGTACGAGGATTTCTTCCTCTCAGCTGCATCCAAACTGGGAAAGTTCATCGAGCTAGATCCCAAAACGAAGTTGGGAGAGGAGATGGGGGTGATTAGATTAAAGAGTCGTAAGAGGAAGGGCGATATGTTATCCTCCGCCATTCAAGTCTCGGTCGACGGCAGGAAGATTCATCTCTCGGTTCAACGAGAGGGTAAGGAAGATCTGATCCCTAGATGGGGTGATCTTTGGAGGTTAAGAGATATGATACCCATTTCATCACCTAGGCCAACCAGAGAGGTGGAAGAAGATGCACACATTCAGAGCTCTGGAGGACCACAATTCCAGCAGGGGTCGCCGGTTCCATATGCCTCAGGCCTACCAAAATCCTCTCTCAACAGGTGTCATGATTCCCCATATGGCAGTGCTATCGTGGTGGGAGCAGATCAACTTCGCCAGAGGAGTCAGATTTCCAGTCTAAACATGCCATCGGGTGTGATGTGTCAAGATCTTATGGGGCGATCTGGTTTTACATTGTCCACGTGGACGGATGAGGAGAACCCACATGTCCTATCTCTTGCTTCGAGAGATGGAGACAGATGTCAGGCGGCTGCCTCAGACGTCAGTCATAGCAGCTTCGGAAGGCCACATGTCGCTCATCAGGAGGCTCAGGCATCGCTTAAATGGTTTGTATCCTATTTCGGGTCCACATCGGGGATCTCCACTTCTAATTTAGATCGCCTAATACATGGGACCCAATGCATCATATCCAAACTATTCGTTCGGAATCCTTTTCAGAACTTGACGCTCTTCTCGCTCTTGATTTGGGAGAACCCTCCATCATAGATACCATCCCTTGGTCTTCAGATGGGGTAGAATCCTCTGCCTGTTCTACGCCCAATTCCTTATCCCATTCTCAGACTTCATCTCATAAGGCTCTGATAGCACTGTTCCAGGAAGATCCCGGGGAAGACATCATAGAAGCAGAGCCTCTTCAGTCCAGGATGGGGGTTTCTTAAGAAGTTATGGGGGTGAAGCAACAACTCAAACGGCTATTCTTGTCGATTCCATTCAGAAGAACTGGTGGATCAGGGACGCCGTGGGCCACATCGGTGGATCCATTGGTCTCTCATTTGGTGACCACCCGGAAGACTTCATCGCCCTATTTCAATGCATTGAAAACCGCGGCTGAACCTTGTCGGGACCTAAATCTCCCAGGAATACTTTTTTGTCCAAGCTAAGCAGAAATAGGGAACTCAAGAGTCTTCAATCTAGCCCATATTCTTATAGTGGTGCTAGAATGGGTTTTGCCAAAGGAGGACGCTGGGGTAGATCAGTTTCCTAAATGAAAGTCCTTTCGAGGAATGTGAGAGGAGTGGAGTCCAAACAAAAAAAAGTATTATAAAAGACATGTGGCAAATATTATTTGCCTCCAGGAAACAAAGGTCTAGACCTTTAACAATAAGTTAATGGGGTCTCTTTGGAAGGCGCCTGATGCGAAGTGGGTGACTTTGAATGCGACAGGTAGTGCAGGGGGTATTCTTGTAGCTTGGAAATCGTCGCTTTGGTCTATGGTGGACAGCTGGTCTGGAGCTTTCTCCATCTCGGTATCTCTTAAAGAGGTATGCTCTGATTTATGTTGCCTCATTACCTCTGTTTATGGCCCTAACCAAGAATCTAACAGGAAAGATTTTTGGAACAAATTGAATGTTGCTAGGCAAATTTCCAGCGACCCCTGGTGTATCGGAGGAGACTTTAACATTACGAGGTATGCGAAGGAGAAATCCAACGGAGGCAAAGTCACTTCTGCAATGCATTCCTTCTCTAACTGGATAAACGACCAAGAATTAGTGGATCTTCCTCTCATTGGTTCCAAATTTACTTGGACCAACGATTGGGCGCACCCGATTCTCGCTAGGTTGGATAGATTCCTAGTCTCGGCTGATTGAATTGAAGCCTTTCCTCTCCTTTCGCAATCCCTCCTCTCGAGAATGACTTTGGACCATTGCCCTTTGATTCTATTTGTCATTGAGGAAAATTGGGGGCCGAAGCCGTTCAGATTCGACATTTCTTGGCTAAAGATTGAAGGTTTCCAGCAGTTGGTCAAATATTGGTGGTTGGGTTTCTATGTTGACGGTTATATGGGCTTTCGTTTATGCAAAAAGTTGAGACTTCTAAAGATGAAGATAATCGGGTGGAAATCATCCAAGCTCTATAAAAGGGATCTGGAAACTGAAGCTATCCTCACTGAGTTAAAGACTGCTGATTCTATGGCTGAATTAGATACAAGGGATCTTCGTATCTGGTCCAGGAGAGCTTAGTTAATTCAAAAATATTCAGCCAAGGTCCTCGAAGATGAAATATCCTGGAGATAAAAATCTCAGAGCAAATGGATAAAGGAAGGAGACAAGAACACAAAAGTTTTCCATTCAATTGCCTTTGCACGCAATAGAGTGAACAAGATCAGATCCATGATAATCGATGGGGTTCGCACGGAGGATAAATTCATCATCTCTGCTGAAGCCATTTTATACTTCACATCTCTTTTGCTGGAAGATGGATGGAACATGCCTAATGTCGATCTACTCCATTTTGATAGTCTCTCTAAGCTGGAAGCCAGGGCCTTTGAAGCCCAGTTCTCTTCGGAAGAAGCGAAGGCAGTAGTGGATGATTTGGGTGGAGATAAGGCCCCTAGCCCAGATGGCTGTTGAGTGTCAAATATTGCATATTTTCCTCCATCTATATCTTGGTTTTATAAACATTATACTGTTTACTGTTATGTTTTACTCATGTTTGCATTGCAAGGTGAGTTTATGAGCTTAGATTGAAAAGAATGATAAAAGCATGAATTTGATGCTCAAGAATCACCAAGGCAAAGAATGGATCTTTGGAGACCAAGAGTGAAGATTTCAAGACCCTAAGAGTCAAGAAAACCAATTGGAAAAGGAAGTGCAGAAATTCGCAGGATCTGAGCTTAGATGGCATTGAACTAGTTTCGATGACATCAAAACCAGTCTTTGATGACATTGAAGGAGTTTCGATGACATCAAAAAATTACAGGAAAATCAAGTTTGGTTGCTAGACAAATTGGATGCAGTCTTCAATGACATCGAAGCCAGTTCGATGACATCGAAGGCAGTCTTAAATGACATCGAAAGCAGTTCGATGTCATTGAAGGGTTTACGCGGAGCCTACGTAGAGTGCGAAAATTCAAGACGGTTTCTGGAATTTTCAAGTCGGTTTGAAGGAGGGAGTTCCCCGCTTATAAATAGGGCTTCCCAAGGAATTCCTAAACATTATTTAGAGCATTCAAGGGCAAGATCTAGGGTTTTTGAATATTTACAAGTTTTTTTAGATCTTTATTAATTTATTTTCTTGCTTGTTGTTGCTTTTCTATTTTGCAATTTAGTTATGTTTTTTTAGTTCCCTCTAGCCTAAGCTAGAAGGGAAGCACATTGGTTTAATGATTTTATACATTATGATGATTGATTGTTTTTAATAATAAGATGAATGGTGTATACATGTTATCAGTTATATAAGTTTAGGTTTTTTATCCTCATGTGAGATTCATATGTTTCCATCATGTAAGATCTATATTGATGGATAGGCTTAACCGGGATCAATTAAATTTCTTAGATGGGAGATGTTCTCAACCTGCTACATTTCTTTGATTGATTATCTCATTGATATTGAATGCTTAAAATCATTGTCGCTTGAGAATATATGTTAATGGTGCTAATCTATGATTCTCTAATCTCTTATATCATGTATTAAAAATATTTAAAGTGTTTTATTTTCCAATTAGGCCGACTATAGTGCTCGGATCCTAATTGTGTTATCAAAGTCATCATGATTTATGGATTATTAACCTATGTGTGGAACTTTGAAGCTTGGGTGTTGTTTTTAATGTAATTGAATTCCATTTAAAAGTCGTACCTTCAAAACTTTCAAAATCATTTAATCTATTTAGTTTCCATTACTTTGTTTTGCATTTAATTTTCTCATTCTCGTAGATCATCTCCCTGTGGGATCGATTTATAGGATATCACTTACGAATCTCTGCACTTGGAGGCAAGCAAACAATGGCTCCCCTATTCTATTTTATCAAACCTTTTGGGAAATAATTAAGGATGATGTCATGGCTTTCTTTACTGAATTTCATGACAGAAGTCGTCTTTCTAAAGAGATCGGGGCTTCTTTCATCGCTCTCATTCTTAAGTTGCTAGGGGCTGAATCGATGCATGAATTTCGGCCAATCAGCTTACTTGGAGGGCCATACAAGATCCCTGCCAAAGTGTTGGCCTCTCGGCTGAGAGGGGTGATGAATTTGATTATTGTTGACAATCATAGTGCGTTTATCCCAGGAAGACAAATTATCGACAATGCTCTCAATGCCTACGAATGTCTGGACTCCTGCCATAAAGCCGGTTCAAAAGGTCTGGTTTGTAAATTAGATTTAGAAAAGACCTACGATCATGTAGATTGGAATTTTCTTCAATATATGCTATAGCGGATGGGCTTTGGGGTCAAGTGGCAGAGATGGATAAAGGAATGTGTTGGTTCAGCTTTCTTCTTGATTCTTCTCAATGCTCTCCAAAAGCCATATTCAACAGCTCCCGGGGTCTTCGTCAGGGCGACCCGTTGTCCCCTTTTGTAACACTCTGGTTCCTAAAACTTCAGTACTCTACTCATGTTCCAAAAACTCGAGCGTTAACCTTTAAAAATACCCAAATTCCACGTACATTTTTTTCTTTATCAAAGTTAGTATTCTAGCGGAATAAAAACAAATCGAGTATAAGAGGGAGTCCAAATATACATAACCAAGATTTTAAGTGGTTACCCGAGAACTTATACAAAACAATGTCTCAGAACTAAAGATTTAACAACCAAATAATAAGAGTAGACTAAAGACTAGAAATTAGAGCCGCATAGCCACCGATCTCTCCATGCGACGCACCAGATTCAACCCATACATCATCAATGTATCCTGCACATTGAATACGGTTTGATAGAGTCAATGGATATACTAGTGAGGTATAACCCCCAGGATTTATCGTATCATTAAGATAATTTAGTATAGTTATCAGAAGCAGGGTATAACAAATATTTCACCATGATTATCATAGAAATCGGATAAAGTTTATCAGGTATGCATTCATCAGATAAATTCCACAATGATAATCTTTTTTAAATGCATGAATGCATGCACATGCTCATAGACCCGGGGATGCACATCCAGCTTGTAAAAAGTTGCCCAAGGAGAACTAACCACCTGAAAAAGTACTCAAAGGTACGCCCTAGGAGAACTAGCCACCCGAAAAAGACCATGCAAAGAAGACACCCAAGGGGAACTAGTCTCCCTGAAAAGTACTTAAAGGTACGCCCTAAGGAGGACTACGCACCTGGAAAAGTCCATGCAATGAGAACAACCCATAGTGGTTTGAATGCATGCAATAATAACTTAAGATCACTCGGTAAATACTTTATGGTACAACCCATAGTGATCTAAGAAAACCCCCATGTCTTACATCAACCACCTAGTAAAGTCCATATGCCATGAAAATGTATGATTAGCCCAACCATTATTACTCAAATTTCAAACGACTACTTTAAGGAAGCTCAAAGGTCAATATGGGAGGTTTGTCACCCAGCATAGGTCGACAGCTCAGGCATAGTGTCCTGTTCCACTATCCCTGACTCATGCATGAGACTAACAAATAACATGTTTAAGGGTAACCTACTTAACTAGTGGCCAATTATAGTTTTACAAGTGAAACTTATCATCGGAAGGTTATATGAAGACGGTTCCTTAAAGCCACATAGGGCAAATATTACATCAAGCCACATAGGTTAAACAATCCATTCTAAGGATGTGATAAAAGGGATTATCCCAAAAGTCACTTAGGCAACAAACGTTCCATAAGATGATAAGTTCACATCAAATGTTCCATTTAATTTATTAGATAAAGTGGCCATTAGTTCTACGACTTCCAATCATTCTATCAAGTGATTATGAATGATAAATTAAATCATGTATAATATTGATATAACACATGCATATATAAAACATTCATTTCAAATCAGAATCGAGGTATTTAGATCTTACTACATATTCAAATATTGAATTTAAATCCAATTTATCAATCATTATAAGGAATCAAAATCAATAAGAGCAATGGACCACATTAAGCAAATGATAAAGTAAATGAACAAAGTTAAAAAAAAGTAAGATAATTATCAAGATATAGAAAAGCTTGAAGGGTGATCCTTACCTTAAGATGTGTATTCATTCCTTGCTTCATTAAAGATCACTAAGGAGCACTAAATATCCACTTTAGCCTAAAATAACATACTTGACTGGTTAGGGTCTAATGGATGCAAATGTACTCCAATGGTTATGTATCTAAATATGGAAATTAGGAAACCCGCTTTCCACATTTAATTCAGCAATTTAACCTATATTTATTTGTGGAAAGCTTAATTGAATGATTCAAGAGATCATTTACCTTGCCACTTCGAGATGACCCAAAAGTGCACTCAAACTAGGTTCCAAGAGGATCCAATTAATTAGACTTGAATGGAGAATTCAGAAATCCTACATTCAATTCAAAGATGGCTCAATAGTTCTAATTATACTACAATTGATACTCTAATTCGGGGATATATGACTAACTCACCGCAAACAAGACGATCACTCCGTTGATTGAAAGATGTAAATTCTAATATGAGGAAAAGAATGATTTTACTTACAATCAAAATATTAATAATTAATAATATCCTTAATTCAACCCTTAATTTAGCTTATGAATCATGAAATCAAATAGTTAACTCACCGAGTTCGTAACTCAGCTCACTCGGCTCCATCTTATGAAGATTCAATTTCCATTTGGTCCAGTGGAATGGATACCTCGCCAAGCATTCTCTCTAAAAGATGTTGAATCAGATCCCAGCCTTCAATAGATCTCAATCATCACAGACCACGAAAAACTTATTGAGTCAACTCGGCATCTGACCAGAATGTCATTTAAACTCGGCTCCAAACCTGAGTTTAAACAAGGGCTGTAACAACTCTTCATCGACATAGCTGAGTTGATCTAATCTTGGTCTGAGGATGAGAATAACTAAACTTAGGCCAGGTTTTGTGCTGAACTCACTACGTGACTCGCTGAGTAAACCTAGTGATGAGTTACACAACCCGATCACCACTTGGATTCAGACTAGCAACCTGACCAGTACATCTCCTTCTTTTCCCTCTTCTTTCTTTCTTCTCTTAGCTTTTGTCAAACCCAACAAACTCTGGACTCAACTTGATTGAGCCTGACCGAGTCAGAAACTCAACGCGAACCAAGCTGGTGTAATAAACCAGCGCACTCTGTGTGTGTGTGTGTGTGTGTGTGTTTCATGTCTCCTTCTTCTTTACTTCTTCTTCTTCTTCTTTCTCCTTCCCTTTGGTGAGACGGGCACCCAACACGGGGTCGAACCAACAACTCAGAGTGGTGATTCATCGAGTCACTCTAGCTGGTCAGATCGCCCAGCCATGGCAGTAATCCGAACAGCACCTCTCCTCTCACTCTCTTCTCTTCTTCTCTCCTTCTCTCCTTTCTCATCTTGTTCTTTCTTTTCTCCTTCCTTTATGTCCAGTAGTCGGAGGCGCAGAAACTCAACTCGACTCACAGCAAACCAGACCGAGTTGACTCGACTCAATGCAGCACCATAAATGACACCTTTTTCTTTTCTCTTTATGGCTTTCCTTTTCTGGAAAGGGTTGCCCTAAATGGCAACCTTTTATAGGCTTTATTAACCTATTTCTAAAGTCTTCTACTGTAATTAATTAGCGGATTAGTTACGGGTTAATCGTCTCAAGTCGCTAGAGTTTTGAGATGACAGTTCTGGTTATGGATATCATGGCGTTAATCTGATGTTGTAGATATGTTTTAGGCACCCTATGTCACTGAATGGACGTCTCAGATTAGGAGGTGAGACCCACTTAGAGAAGATGGGTCTTTCTCGTCATTTGAGGAAGATGATCCACCCACCAATGGTGGATCTCTGTTCAATGGATGATCTTGTGATCTGCTACACATGGATGATATTGATTGGGCCACTGGACACTGTAAGACCCATATTTTGAGAGGCCATGATGAAATCTTAGTGCTCTCACGAGATTTTCAGTTGCGGCCACAAACTCGTGCACTTGCGAGCTTCTCGCGAGAATTCTAATTCAAGAGATATGGCTGCCCTAGAATGGGTGTTCCGGATGTGTTGGAAAAGCTACCAGAAGCTTTTGGACGCTCAAGATTACTCCACACTTATAACGGAGAGATTCTTTCCGCTCTTTTCGCTGGTGGAAGAAAAAAACTTCTAAAAAAGGATAGTAAAGTAGAGGCTAGGGATGTAGCAGTGTGTGGCTGCGATTGGCTTAGGCAAACGGTCGAGATTGAGGAGGGAGTGGTGGATTGGATTGCTAGATTGGCAATGAAAATAGTTTCCCATTTTTGGAAGTGGCCGTAAACAGCCTACTTGCACCAAAGGTTATGTGAATTCACATGTGTTCTAGCATGCGAAATTAACAAGTATTTGGTATAAATTCTCTCCTGAATGTGATGGACGGTTTAGATCTTTCATATGATCTATAATGGTGGGCCACCAATCGCGGCAGTGGGCGCCGTTTGTTTGAACTTTAGTTCGGCCGAGAAAGAGGAGAGAAGGTCTCCCTTTTCCTTTTTGTTTTTTTACCGGGTTTTGGTCTGCTTCACCAACGCAACACGATGGATGGCTTGGATCATTCACGTGATCACGTGAGGTGGGCCAAAATTTAAATAAACGGACTTTGTCCGTTTGCTTGCGGGAAAGAATGAAAAGGAGTGAAAAGTCCTCCTTTTCTGTTTTTATCGGGTCAAAACGGTCAAACCGTGTTGAAAGGTTCGGTGCGCTGTGAGCGTACGCGCACTTTGTGTACACGCAGGTAAGGTGGAGCCCACATTGATGGTTTGTTCAATCCAAGCCGACCATTCCTTTTAAAGGTCTCAGTGGGGGCCTTTGATCAAAGAGCAGGAAGATCCAAAGCTTAGGTGAGCCATACAACTTGATTTTGAGTTATTCTATTGACTTTTATTAATCCAACGGTCAGATCGATTTCAATTTGAACTCCAACGGTCAAAAAGGTCTTAGGAATTTGTTTGGAAGATTAGGACACTTATTCTATGAGCCTTTACTATTAATACCTTTATTATAACATCTTTCATAATATAAATTATTATCATTGTTGGCTTAACTTAAAATTGCAGTGTCTACTTCTAAATAGAATTGTCCTAACAGTAGATCAATCCTTATTAGTCATGTACTTGATTCTTAAGATAATTTTTACCTATTATGTGGGCCACACCACATGAGCGTCTAATTACCAAATCTCGGTTTACTGAGCATTCAAACCATCCAACGGTTGGATTGACTAGTATATAAATACTAATAATCCTAGGGATCCTAAGAATGTTTAGGTGTGATTGGGGAGTTGGATATGAAACCAGGAATTCCGATGTGTGTTCTCAAAGGATGGACCATTGTAAATCTGATGAATGGTGGATCTGATGGTTTGATGATTCATCTTGAAAATCAATGGATGGATGGCTTGACCTATGGATGGAAATTACTTACAATGGTTAGACTTAGGCCAGGTTGTAGGTGAATGTTCACATAAGATAGGTTGGTACTTATACTACATTAGGTAACACGGTAACACCTAAGTACTGAAAGTACGGGGTGTTACAATCCACCCTCCTTAAAGGGAATTTTGTCCTCGAAATTCAGTAGTCCTACTCATACTATGAGCGAGAATATTTCCTTTACAACATTTCTAATTATTCGCTACTTTCCATATTAGGCAGATTTGTAGGTATCGACGTATGCAACTATCATTAAAACTAGGGTTGTTACAATCTTCCCCCCTTAAAGAAACTCTCATCCTTGAGATTTGATGACGTATGTGCCGACTATTAGTATTACCAGTAAGGGATCTATCTAAATGTGAAATCATAACTTATATCCTTAACAAGAGTTATTTAAATTTACTGTAACCATTAAGTCTCGAAGCTAATCGATCAGCTTATGTACATGGGTTCTACAAACCTTTAAAACTCTTCTTAGTATCTTACCTGAAAAATTTCGGGGTTAAGTCTTCTACTTGGAACTTTAAGTTCGAAATTACCAAATTTATCCATGTTCTCAAATCTAGTCCCCATACACCTAGTCTAGGGTTGAAAATTTACCCAAAATTCTATAGTTTCACCCCTAATTAGTTCTAATAGCTGCAATTTGTGGGAATATTCTTTTTAACTAATGAGATGTCTTAGGGCATTCAAATTACAATTTCTAGCATGATACCTTAAGTCTAGGGAGTACTTATGTTCGATCCAATATACAATACGATGGGTATGAAATTCCCTAAATTCATTTCATTTGTTAAATATTGTGACAATGTTATATCTAACTAATGAAAATTATAGAAAAATTTCAAATTCTAGATTTCTAAAGATTGCTCCTAGAGAGTCCAATATATGGAATGTTCTCGTTTGATCTTTAATTAGATCATAGTGGGTATTTGTTCTCGCACGATATCTAAGCTTAGTTTCTAAGACCAAATGAGTAAACTTGTAATTTCAAGGGGGTCTAAAAATTTTACATCTCCATGTTCACAATTTTTCCTAACTCTAAGGGAGTTCTAAATAAGTTCAAATGGCTATCCTATCAATTTCAAGGGGAACTTATGTTTGAGTCTCTACATTCAAACTTTCTCTAAGTCTAAAGGAGATTCATTTAAGTTCCGTTTTCAAATTCCTAACTTAAGACATTAAGGGTTTGTATAAGTTTGTTTCCAAAAGGCAAGGTTTGTCTAGACTTTCTTTGATACCATCTTGTAATACCCCGGTTCCCGAAACCTGAGTACTCTACTTGTATTCCAAAAACCCGAGCGTTAACCTTTGTAAATACCCAAATTTCACGTACATTTTTTTTTTTATCAGAGTTGGTATTCTAGCGGAATAAAAACAAATCAAGTATAAGAGGGAGTCCAAATATACATAACCAAGATTTCAAGTGGTTACCCGAGAACTTATACAAAACAATGTCTCATAACTAAAGATTTAACAACCAAATAATAAGAGTAGACTAGAGACTATAAATTAGAGCCGCATAGGCATCGATCTCTCCATGCGACGCACCAGAGTGAACCCATACATCATCAACGTATCCTGCATACTGAATATGGTTTGATAGTGTCAATGGCTATATCAGTGAGGTATAACCCCTAAGATTTATCGTATCATCAAGATAATTTATCATAGTTATCAGGAGCAGGGTATAACAAATATTTCACAATGATTATCATAGAAATCAGATAAGGTTCATCAGGTACACATTCATCAGATAAATTTCACAAAGATAATTTTATTTAAATGTATGAATGCATGCACATACTCAAAGACCTGGGGATGCACATCTAACTAGTAAAAAGTTGCCCAAAGAGAACTAGCCACCCAGAAAAGTACTCAAAGGTATGCCCTAGGAGAACTAGCCACCCGAAAAGGACCATGCAACGAGGACACCCAAGGTGAACTAGTCTCTCGAAAAAGTACTCAAAGGTACGCCCTAAGGAGGACTAAGCACCCAGAAAGTCTATGCAATGAGGACAACCCATAGTGGTTCGAATGCACACAATAATAACTTAAGATCACCTGGCAAATACTCTATGGTACAACCTATAGTGATTTAAGAAAACTCCCGTGTCTTACATCGACCACTCTGTAAAGTCTATATGCCATGAAAATGCATGATTAGCCCAACTATTATTATTCAAATTTCAAACAACCACTTTAAGGAAGCTCAAAGGTTACTATGGGGAGTTTATAACCTAGCATAGGCCTACAGCTTAGGCATAGTGTCCCATTCCACCATCCCTGACTTATGAGACTAACAAATAGGACGTTTAAAGGTAACCTACTTAACTAGTGGCTAATTATAGTTCTGCAAGTGCAACGTATCATGGCAAGGTTATATGAAGACATTTCCTTAAAGCCACATAGGAAAAATATTACATCAAGCCACATAGGGCAAACAATCCATTCTAAGGATGTGATAAAAGGGATTATCCCAAAAGTCACTTAGGCAACGAACGTTCCATAAGATGATAAGTCCACATAAAATGTTCCATTTGATTTATTAGATAAAGTGAACACTAGTTTTAGGACCTCGAATCATTCTATCAAGTAATCATGAATGACAAATTAAATCATGTATAATATTGATATAGCACATGCATATCTAAAGCATTCATTTCAAATCAGAGTCGAGGTATTTAGATCTTACTGCATATTCAAATATTAAATTTAAATCTAATTTATCAATCATTATAAGGAATCAAAATCAATAAGAGCAATGAACCACATTAAGCAATCGATAAAGTAAATGAACAAAGTTGAATAAGTAAGATCATTATCAAGATGTAAAAAAGCTTGAAGGGTGATCCTCACCTTAAGATGTGGATTCATTCCTTACTTCATTAGAGATCACTAAGGAGCACTAAATGTCCACTTTAGCCTAAAATAAAATACTTGACTGGTTGGGGTCTAATGGATGCAAATGTACTCCAATGGTTATGTATCTAAATATGGAAATTAGGAAACCCACATTCCACATTTAATTTGGAAATTTAACCTATATTTGTTTGTGGAAAGCTTAATTGAATGGTTTAAGAGATCATTTACCTTACCACTTCGAGATAACCCAAAAGTGCACTCAAAGTAGGTTCCAAGAGGATCCAATTACTTAGACTTGAATGGAGAATTCAAAAATCCAACATTCAATTCAAAGATGGCTCAATAGTTCTAATTAAACTACAATTGATACTCTAATTAGGGGATATATGACTAACTCACCTCAAATAAGACGATCACTTCGTTAATTGAAAGAGGTAAATTCTAATATGAGGAAAAGAATGATTTTACCTACAATCAACATATTAATAATTAATAATATCCTTAATTCAACCCTTAATGTAGCTTATGAATCATGAAATCAAATAGTTAACTCACCGAGTTCGTAACTCAAGTCACTCAGTTCCATCTTATTAATATTCAATTTCCATTTGGTCCAGTGGAATGGATACCTCGCCAAGCATTCTCTCCAAAAGATGTTGAATCAGATCCCAGCCTTCAATAGATCTCAATCATCGTAGACCACGAAAAACCTACTAAGTCAACCCGGCATCTGAGTAGAATGTCATTTAAACTTGGCTCCAAACCTGAGTTTGAACAATGGCTGTAACAACTCTTCATCGACATAGCTGTTGATCTAATCTCGGTCTGAGGATGAGAATAACTGAACTTAGGCCAGGTTTTGTGCTGAACTCGCTACGTGACTCGCTGAGTCAACCCAGGGACGAGTTACACAGCCTGATCACCACTTGGATTCAGACTAGCAACCTGACTAGTACATCTCCTTCTTTTCCCTCTTCTTTCTTTCTTCTCTTAGCTTCTGTCAAACCCAATATACTCTGGACTCAACTTGACCGAGCCGACCGAGTCAGCGACTCGACTCGAACCGAGCTGGTGTAATAAACCAGCACACTCTCTCTCTCTCTCTCTCTCTCTCTCTCTCTCTCTCTCTCTCTCTCTCTTTCATGTCTCCTTCTTCTTTGCTTCTTCTTCTTCTTCTTTCTCCTTCCCTTTAGTGAGACGGGCACCCAACACGGGGTCGAACCAGCAACTCGGAGTAGGTGGTTCAGCGAATCACTCTAGGCGGTCGGATTGCCCAGCCATGACAACAATCCGAACTGCACCTCTCCTCTCTCTCTCTCTCTTCTCTTCTTCTCTTTTCTCTCCTTTCTGATCTTCTTCCTTCTTTTATCCTTCCTTTACATCCAGCAGTCGGAGGCGCACAGACTCAGCTCGACGCACAGTAAACCAGACCGAGTTGACTCGACTCAATGCAACACCACAAATGACACCTTTTTCTTTTCTCTTTATGGCTTTCCTTTTCTGGAAAGGGTTTCCCTAAAAGGAAACCTTTTATAGGCTTTATTAACCTATTTTTAGAGTCTTCTCCCGCAACTAATCAGCGGATTAGTTACGGGTTAATCGTCTCAACTTGCTAGAGTTTTGAGATGACAGTTTACAGATAGCATGGCATCGATTTGACGTTGTTGATATGTTTTAGGCACCCTAGGTCACTGAATGGATGTCTCAGATCAGGAGCTGGGACCCACTTAGAGAAGATGGGTCTTTCCCGTCGTTTGAGGAAGATGATCCACCCACCAATGGTGGATCTCTGTTCATTGGCTGATCTTGTGATCCGCCGCACGTGGACAATTCTGATTGGGCCACTGGACACTCTGGGACCCATATTTTGGGAGGCCATGATGAAATCCTAGTGATCTCATGAGATTTTCAGTTGCGGCCACAAACTCGTGCACTTGCGAGCTTCTCGTGAGAATTCTAATTCAAGCGTTATGGTTGCCCTAGAATGGGTGTTTCAGATGTGTTGGAAAAGCTTCCAAAAGCTTTTGGACGCTTAAGATTACTCCACACTTATAACGGAACGATTCTTTCCGCTGGCGGAAGAAAAAAAACTTCTAAAAAAGGATAGTAAAGCAGTGGCTAGGGTTGTAGTAGTGTGTGGCTGCGATTGGCTTAGGCAAACGGTCAAGATTGAGGAGGGAGTGGTGGATCAGATTGCCAGATTGGCAATGAAAATGGATTTCCATTTTCAGAAGTGGATGTAAACAGCCAACTTGCGCCAAAGGTTGTGTGAATTCACACGTGTTCTAGCATGCAGAATTAAGTAGGATTTGGTCTAAATTCTCTCCTAAATGTGATGGATGGTTTAGATCTTTCATATGATCTATAATGGTGGGCCACCAATCACGGCATTGGGCGCCGTTTGTTTGAATGCCAGTTCAGGTGAGAAAGAGGAGACAAGGTCTCCCTTTCCCTTTTTATTTTTTTGGTCGGGTTTTGGTCGGCTCCACCAACGCAACACGATGGATGGCTTGGATCATTTACGTGATCACGTGAGGTGGGCCAAAATTTAAATAAACGAACTTTGTTCGTTTGCGAGCGGGAAAGAAGGAAAAGGAGTGAAAAGTCCTCCTTTTCTGTTTTTATCGAGTCAACATGGTAAAACATTGTTGACAGATTCGGTGTGCTGTGAGCGTATGTGCACTTTGTGTACACGCAGGTAAGGTGGGGCCCACATTAATGTTTTGTTCAATCCACGCCGACCATTCCTTTTAGAGGTCTCAGTGGGGGCCTCTGATCAAAGATCACGAAGATCCAAAGCTTAGGTGAGCCATACAACTTGATTTTGAGTTATTCTATTGACTTTTATTAATCCAACGGTTGGATTGATTTCAATCTGAATTCCAACGGTCAAAAAGGTCTTAGGAATTTGTTTGGAAGATTAGGACACTTATTCTATCGGCCTTTACTATTAATACCTTTATTATAACATCTTTCATAATATACATTATTATCATTATTGTCTTGTCTTAAAATTTCAGTGTCTACTTCTAGATAGAATTGTCCTCACAATAGATCAATCCTTATCAGTCATGTACTCGATTCTTAAGGTAATTTTTAACTATTATGTGGGCCACACCACATGAATGTCTAATTACCAAATCTCGGTTTACTGAGCATTCAAACCATCCAACAGTTGGGTTGACTAGTATATAAATACTAATAACCCTAGGGATCCTAAGAATGTTTAGGTGTGATGAGGGAGTTGGATATGAAACCAGGAATTCCGATGTGAGTTCTCAAAGGATGGACCGTTGTAAATCCGACGAATGGTGAATCTGATGGTTTGACGATTCATCTTGAAAATCAATGGATGGATGGCTTGACCTATGGATGGAAATTACTTACAATGGTTAGACTTAGGCCAGGTTGTAGGTGAATGTTCACATAATCTAGGTCGGTACTTATACTATGTTAGGTAACATGGTAACACCTGAGTACTGAAAGTACGTGGTGTTATACCTTTCCTCTTCCTTATAGTTAGTGCAGCCCTCTCTAGAATGCTGAGACAAGGTCAGATTGAAGGCATCATTAGTGGTTTCAAGATCAATAATATGGATACTCGGATCTCGCATGTTTAGTTCACAGATGACACCCTCTTATTCTGTGAAGCTGATCAGGAAAAAATTAGCAATCTGCGTATGATTGGTCATTGCTTCGAAGCAGTCTTGGGCTTGAGGGTTAATTTGAAAAAATCTATGATGTATGACATCAACATGGAGGTTCAAGAGACAACGTCTCCTGCTGAATTTTTCGATTGTTCCTTGGGTTCTTTCCCAACAACGTATGTTGGCTTACCTTTATGTATAGACAAACCTTCGATCAGCCTATGGGACAAGGTGATATTTAGATTTGATTCCTACCTAGCTAGAAGGAAATGTTGAAACCTATCATTGGGCAGTTGTCTTACTCTCATCAAAGCTGCCTTGTCGAATTTGCCCCTATACTTCATGTCCCTCTTTAAGTGTCTAGCTCTGATTTTAGCTACTCTGGAAAGATTAAGACGAGATTTCCTTTGGCATCATTCTTAGAAAGAAGATACTTGAGTGCTGCATGATCTGTGTAGATGATGATCTTGGATCTAATCAAGTAGGACATAAATTTATCCAAAGCGAATACTACAACAAAGAGTTCCTTCTCCCTAGTTAAGTAATTCACTTGGGCAGGATTTAGGGTTGTACTTCCGTAGTGTAAAACATAAGGCTTCTTCTCTTTTCTCTGGCCTAACACTGCCCCAAGAACTTAATCGGACGCATCACACATAATTTCAAAAGGAATGCTCCAATCGGGTGGCTGCATGATAGGTGTAGTGGTTAACATACCCTTGAGCTTAGAAAAATCTTCCTGACATTGCTCAGTCCACTCGTATAGTACATCCTTTTGAAGTAGATTGCATAAAGGACGAGAGAGGTGATTGAAGTCCTTTATGAATCTCCTGTAAAATCCGGTGTGTCCTAAAAAGGATCGCACGTCTCATATGTTCTCGGGTGGAGTTAAGTTAAAGATAAGATCAATCTTAGCCTTATCTACCTCAATTTCTTTGGACGAGATGATCTGTCCAAGGACAATCCCCTTACGAACCATAAAATGACACTTCTCCCAATTTAATACCAAATTCTTTTCCTCACATTACTTCAGCACACATTTAAGAGTCTCCAAACAATCGCTGAAGGATGGACCAAAGACAGAGAAGTCATCCATGAAGACCTTTAAATATTGCCCCACCATGTCAGAAAAATACTCATCATGCATCGCTGAAAAGTGGCGGGGGCATTACACAGTCCAAATGGCATCTTCCGGTAAGTAAAGGTGCTAAAGGGACATGTGAATGTGGTCTTTTTCTGATCTTTAGGGGCTATCTCTATTTAGTTGTAGTCCGAATATCCGTCAAGGAAACAATAATAAGAATGACCAGCTAGTCTTTCAAGATTTGATAAATAAAGGGCAAAGGAAAGTGGTCTTTTATTGTGATGGTATTCAATTTTCTATAGTAAATGCACATTCTCCAACTAGTAGTAACTCTAATTGGCACGAGTTCATTGTCGGCATTGGCTACAATGGTGATTCCGGACTTCTTAGGAACCACTTGAGTTGGACTCACCCATTGGCTATCAAATATAGGGTATATGATACCCACATCCAATAGCTTAAGAACCTCGGCCTTAACACTTCCTTCTTATTTGGATTTAATCTACGTTGTGGTTGCCAGGAGGTCTTCGCATTATTCTCTAGATAAATGTGGTAAGTACAAATCGAAGGGTCAATTCCCTTGAGGTCCGTAATCGACCATCCAATGACTCCTTTGTGCTCAATGAGAGTAGAAATAAGCATACTCTCCTCTTCTTTCTCAACGTGGGAAGAAATTACCACTGGGTATGTCTCATCTTGACCTAAATAGACATATTTCAAATCAGAGGGCAAATGTTTTAAGTCAAGCTTAACTTCAATGCCTTGAGGTTAGACGGTAGAGACACTATATCCATTTGGGGTAATTCTTCAAATTGTGGCCTCCACCGGTTAACTTCAAGTACCAGCACAGTATCAAGCATGGCACCCATCTCCTTAATCATATCATTATCTAAATCATGGGAGTGGGCCAAGCACGTCTCTAGAGGGTCATAGGATAAGGTTATCAGAGTTCTATTTTTCATGAAAGAATCAATCAAGTTAACATCATGGGCATCGTCATCATCCTCTACCTGTTTGCTCATTTTGAAAAAGATATTGAGCTCCAATGTCATATTCCCAAAAGACAAATTCATGACTCCATTCTTACAATTGATGATTGCATTTGATGTAGCAAGGAATGAGCGACCAAGGATGACAAGAATTTAAGTGCTCATATCCATGATGGGTTGAGTATTCAGGACGATAAAATCTACTAGATAGTAGAATTTATCAACCTGGACCAACACATCCTCAATTATCCCTCTCGGCACATGAATTACAGAGACGGATAAAGGAATGTGTTGGTTCAACTTTCTTCTCGATTCTTCTCAATGTCTCTCTAAAAGGCTTCTTCAACAGCTCTCGGGGTCTTCGTTAGGACGACCCGTTGTCCCCTTTCCTCTTCCTTATAGTTAGTGAGGCCCTCTCCAGAATGCCGAGACAAGGTCAGATTGAAGGCATCATTAGTGGTTTTAAGATTAATAATATCGATACTCGGATCTTGCATGTTCAGTTCGCAGATGACACCCTCTCATTCTGTGAAGCTGATCAGGAAAAAATTAGCAATCTGCGCATGATTGTTCATTGCTTCGAAGCAGTCTCGAGCTTGAGGGTTAATTTGAAAAAATCTATGATGTATGGCATCAACATGGAGGTTCAAGAGACAACGTCTCTCGCTAAATTTTTCAATTGTTCCTTGGGTTCTTTCCCAACAACGTATGTTGGCTTACCTTTATGTATAGGCAAACCTCCGATCAGCCTGTGGGAGAAGGTGAAATGTATATTTGATTCCTACCTGGCTAGATGGAAATGTAGATACCTATCATTGGGCAGTCGTCTTTCTCTCATCAAAGTTGCCTTGTCGAATTTGCCCCTATACTTCATGTCCCTCTTTAAGTGTCTAGCTCCAATTTTGGCTACTCTAGAAAGATTAAGACGAGATTTCCTTTGGCACGGTAAGGAGGAAAAGAAGAAGTTTCACCTGGTGGAGTGGAAGTGGTTTTGTCACCATATAAAAGATGGAGGTGCTGGTATTAGAAATCTTCAAACAATGAACTGGGCCTTACTAGGGAAGTGAATCTAGAGACTTGGCTTGGAAGAAGGATCTTTATGGAATATGCTAGTCAAATGTAAATATGGCCGTTCAGAAGGTGGTTGGTGGACCAAGGAATCTACTTCCTACAGGGCCTCCTGTAAGTGCTATGGTCTCATGCTCCTTTGGTTGTCAAATTTTGTGGTGCCAAAACCTCTATATGTGTCTTGTTTAGTTTGTTGTTGTATGGATGTTCAAGACACTGCATCAATGCTTCAAGTCAAGTACAGTGATCTACTTCAAGAAATGCAAAGTTATGTACTTGATCCTCTTCTGTAAGCTTCAATGTTTAGAACTAGTCAATCAGAAGAGCGCTTCTTCAAGTCTAAAGATGATGTTAAAAAATGAAGTACATTCTAAGAAGACAAATCTAAGCTGTAGAAGATCTCAAGATCAAGTTACATCAAGTAGAGATCTCAAGCTTCATAAGGTTCAAAGGTCAACCTTCATCTGATTGAATGAAGTTTCAATGTTCATAATTCATGTCTCAGGTATGATAGACCTTAGGGTAGGTCATTTTGAATACATAATTCATATTGAATCACTTTATAAGTATTTAGTCTATTCTAAGACTAGTCCTAGATCTTGTTCGACTAGTCCTAGCACTGGTTCGACTAGTCCTAGAAAATCCAAGACCAGTCCTAAGTTTGTTGCAATTGTTCAGAATTTTCTATTCATCTACGACCAGTCCTGGACTCTGTTCAACCTGTCGTGTGAATAGTGTCGACTAGTCATTCGACCAGTCCTAGTTCTTTGAGTTAAACTACAACAACGAATCCTTGAGTCCTACGAGCAGTCATGGGTTTTCTATGACCAGTCGTAGAGGTCCTACGACCAGTCGTTGACACCCTACAACCAGTTGTGTAACTGTCTGTTTCAATCCCGCTTGAAAATTTAAAAATCCATTTCATCTACGACCAGTCGTGGAGTACTCAGGACCAGTCGTAGGCGTGATTTTTGCATCTATAAATAGACGATGAATTTCAGAGATTGATTACTCAATTCAAGTAAAATCAAGGCATCACTCGGAGATAAGTTTGTGTTTATTTTTAAGCTACATTATGTTTATTTAATATTCTCTTTTGTTAGCTTATTTAATTTGATTTTATTTCTATATTCCAATCTAAATTGAAAAGAGGAATTGTTGTATTCCTTCTTCTTGGAATCAAAATCAAATATAGCTAGCTCAACTGGTTTAATTTAAAATCAATTAGAACTTAGAACCATATCAAAGTGAGTATTGGACATTGAGCTTCACATTTGAACTTCTACTCCGATTGGTTCTTCCGGGCTACAACAAAAGGAGAAATCCAGGTATTTTACATTTATTGTAAATTCAATTATTTTGGTTTTGTTTGAGGTTAAGTTAGAAAAATCTCATTGTGTTGGTTATCTGAGGAGAGCCAGAAAACTCAGAAAGTGGGGTTTTTGAATTGTGTAAGCCCATATAAAAGACACAATTGTGAAGGTTTTAGGTGAACCTATGAAACCTATTTTGATAGTGAACACTGATATCCCCTGTGTGAGGATATTATGAGTGAAGTAGCTATGTGGCTGTTGTTTAACAGTTGGTGTACACACAGGCGAACTACTATAATTCTTTGTGTCTTGTGGTTTGAATGTTCGTTTAATATTTCCTATCTTTTATCATTCAGAATTGTGGGATGTATGTGTGGATGTGAATGTTGTAATATTTACATTTCAAGCACTGTGGGAATGTTGTAATAGTTTAGACTTTACTTTCTGCTATTTCCCTTTATTATTCCTCTTCAGTTTGGGATATTGATACTTATCGTTCTAGCAAGGTTGTCCTGCCATAAACCCTTGGTTTTTATGGTGCAAGGTTGTCCTTAGAACAACATTTGTATCAACTTCTCAAGATTGAATTTGTGGTTGCTTTACATTTCTGTATTGTGATTTGTTTCATTTCTTTTGTTGGCTATCATATTCTTTAGTTTCCGTTGTTAAAAGTTTAATTTGGCATAGTCCTATTCACCCCCCCCTCTAAGACATATAGCTTGTCCTTTTCACCTCCTACCTGTGGAGAGGAGTTCTTTCTCTTAAAAAGGAAGTTCTTAAAGGCATCTCCTTCAACATATGTAGTGGCGAGAATATTCATTTTTGAGAAGACCCCTGGGTTGGTTCAGTTGCTCTTAAAGAAGTTTTTCCAAGTATATATCGTCTTGCTCTGGATCGTTCCATTTCAATTGCTGATTGCTATTCCTACATCGAAAATAATATCATTTGGAATCCTCCCTGCAGAAGGAATCTTTGTGAGTGGGAAATTAAAGATTTCATTGCTCTTATTGGTCGTATCAACACCTGTAGGCCCGTGCAGAGCTCTGTGGACAGTCTAGTCTAGAGACCGAATAGAAAAGGCTCCTTTTCGGTGAAGTCTTTATATAGTTCCATTGATAAGAAAACAGATGATGTTCGAAGATTTCTATTAGATAAAGTGTGGAGATATAAAGTTCCCCCAAAGATATCGTTCTTTGGTTGGCTGGTAGGAAAGGGTAAAGTTCTTACTATTGACAATTTACGAAAAAGGGGCATGATTCTTACTAATATTTGCCTGTGCTGTATGATCGACGAAGAATCAGTGGATCACCTTTTTATCCATTATCCCTTTATCTCCAAGATCTGGGTAGTAGTTTTATCTTCCTTTAGCGTTTCTTGGCCCTTTCCAAAATTAATGGGCTGTCTGTTAAATGCTTGGCATGGTTGTTCACAACCCGAAGTGTAGGGTCGCGATGTAGTAATAATCTCGGTGAGACCGAGGTTGAATCCATAAGGACTAATCTCGTGAGTATTCTGAAAGCAACTAGAAGTAGAACTAGAAAAAAATGTGAATCTAAATCTGAAATAAAAGGAAGTAATTGTGAAAGATTTAATTAGAAACTTAAGAAATTCAAAGGTGGGAACTAGGGTGCCAAGGATCCACTTGTAGTGATCAGGGAGCCCTCTTGCTTGATTCAAGTCACGCCCTAAACTCGGAAACCGGGCTCACAAAATTCCCGATTGCTGAATCTGGTGGTGACAGCCTCCGTAGTACCCCATTCTCGGCTCCTGACACCCATATATCAGGTTCCGATCCTAGGATCTTAAAAGGAGGATTTTGAACATGAATTTGACTCGTAATAAGCATAACTATAAGCATAACCCATGAACAATAACGAAAACACCATCACAAAAATCCACTATGATTAAAACTTGAGTACAATGTGCATAAGAGAAATACAATAATAATAATGACAAAACTCCAGAAGCTCTACGACACACTCCTGCTCCTGCTCAGCGACGACCTGGCCTCACCTACACGCAATGGTCGTGCATAAGCTTATAGAAAGCTTAGAGGGTGGTGAAAGTGTGTACGTACGGTAGAAATGCAAGTATGCAATATTAGAGTAATGCGAAAATGCTGGTAAGTCCATGAATGCCATCAGCCATACTAAGGCTATGAGATGCAAGACACGAATGTTATCAGCCATACCAAGGCCATGCGATGCGAGGCATGAATGCTATCGGCCATACCAAGGCTATGCGATGCAAGGCCTACAGGGCCAATGTCATATGTGAGATGCAACTCAAGCATACCAAATCTCATCTGAATCCTCATATCAATACAGTTTATCTCTGGTATATATATATATTTATATATATTACCGGGGTCAAGTACACTATATACTAGATCGCCGCACACTGGACGCGCAACCATGTAAGTGGAAGAGATCTCACTATCCGCCTACCAATAGTGGCCCGACATGTCGATAGCGGACCCATTTATGAGTTGGTCAAACTCAGCCTAGTTATGCCCCCTACCCTTGGACGGATAAGGCCACATTCCCTTCCAACCAACCACGACACAGTGGGAGACGCAACCTACCGTTATACGTTCCTTATGCGCTCATGTTTCCACTCGGTCTCGACATTGGAGTTATCCTCTGGTACCATCGGATTTAGAAATTTTCACCCGGGGACATCTATGGCGCCCTGATGCTAATAACTATATTTTTGGTGTCCAATCCTACCATCCAAGATATGCTTGTAGAGGCTATGACTTTGATGTCACTAGGGCGTATAGAAATCATATGATAGAAATGAGAGATGCATGAATCATAATATTTAGTCATGCAACAATCTTACGTGTATCGCGCGCTCATGTGGGAAACTCCTCTTATCAGGGAGTCCCATAATAATCCGCCCAATGGCATGTGCCATGATTAATCACTCCTCATATCAAGTATACATATGATGCACATGGGCATGGATTATGAAGCCATACTAAGCATGTTATATATCAAGGATGGGCCTAGACGGCCTACTCATATCAAGAATGAGTCTAACAATCATGGGGACCCAATGGTTTGGGTTAGCCCACTAAGGGGAGGTGAGAATGGGCCTAACAATGGGCCCCATGGAGAGTTACAATGTGGACATTTAACCATCATTGCTCTTACAATGTGGACATCAAACCATCACCCAAGGCATGACCTATCATAAACATCATTACATACATCATGGTGGAATCACACATCACATTAGTCCTCATATACATCGCTTTGGGCCTCACATAAGGGCCTCTCATACATTGCATTGGGCCTCACTCATGGGCCTCACATGCATCACATTGGGCCTTATATACATCGCATTGGGCCCTATCCCATAGGCCTCAAATATATCCCAATGGGCCACATCCCATGGGCCTTGAATACATCACAATGGGCCCCATCCATGGGCCTCTCATACATCACATCAGGCCTCACTCACGGGCCTCATATACATCACATTGGGCCTCATCATATGGGCCTCATATACATCATATTGGGCCTCACCAAATGGGCTACAAATACATCATATTGGGTCTCGTCAATGGGCCACAAATACATCATATTAGGCCTCATACTTGGGCCACAAATACATCATAATGGGCCTTAGCAAATGGGCCACAATTACATCACAATGGGCCTCGCCAAATGGGCCATAAATACATCATGGGGTGGCCCACGTAGCACCGTCCAGATGGATGGTGTGCATATATAGCACATATATCATGGTTAGCCCCACAGAACTTGTTGACGTTAGTGATCAGACCCACAGCATTGCTGACGTCCATACAAATGGACGGTCACATGCCTCATGATTAAAACACAGAACTTGCTGGCGTTAATGCAGCAGCATTGTTGCTGGGGTGGCCCCCACCGTCCAGATGGACGGTTAGGATGAAACACATTCCTTATGCTCAGACCCACAGAACTTGTTTACGTCAATACAACAGCTATCCAGCTCCTGGACTACTGGGCTGCTGGCCCAGCGTACAGCAAATGGACGGTTCAGATATAACACATATCTCATGGTAGGGCCCCACCAGCACTGTCCCACACAGATGGACTTTGCTGATATACAATACATACATTAAGGTGGGACTCACAGATGGACGACTGGATAAAACATGTACGTCTGGTGGGATCCACAGATGAACAGCTGGATAAAACACATATATAACATGGGTCCCACCATCCCATTTGCTGGACGGTGAGGACACCACACGTGCCAGGTAGGTCTCATTGTCCAGACAGTGAACAGTGCAGATATAGCAAGTACCTCATGGTCAAACCCACTGATTGGCTGACGTCCATACAAGTGGACGGCTTTGATATAATGCAATACCTCACGGTGGGGCCTGTAAGACCCATATCCTAGCCCGTACTGTTCCGCCAACTCCCACGATCCTTCCCGACGACTTGTGACCTATAATCGACATTTGCGCATGACCCTAAATTGTATCCTGTAGATTTGAGTCAGCTTAATCCAAGACTTGTACCATTGCGACCGCACCGTCGCCGCGGTTCCAACATCGCATCTTGCATACCAATCCGATACCCTGGCAGGGAGATGTGGGCCGACGTTTATTTCGAAGAAAACACCACGCGTTTGCAATCCCAAGAGAATCTCTATAACATGTCCCATCAATCAATCAAATCAATCAATCAATAAATCACCTCATGTCAAGTACACACACCCATGCTTTCTTTCTCCACAAGTTAAGCAAGCCCAAAAGTCAACCAATCTCTCACCTCACCCATCACTCACCTCACATCCATCACTCACAACTCTCTTTCAACCACCACACCTCTCTCTCTCTCTCATTTCTCAACGCATTTTCCAAGCACCCTAGGTGTGGCCAAGTGAGGCCTACCGATTGATGGTATGGATCTCACTTTGGACCCTAGGTGTGGCCGATGGCCCACCTTGTTACTCATGATCATTCCATGATGGGGCCATTCTCCATGGACCCTATCATGATGTTTATTTTCCTTGCATGAGAAGAGGTCATCTAGACCGTCCATTTTGGGTGGAGAAGGGATCTCCACCGTTGATCGTTGATTTAGTGGGCTCACATGTATTGGGACCCACTTGATGTATGATTGAATGCAAGGGAGGGCTCATAGTGGCGGAGCCCTCCATTACATGTGTCCCACTCCCTTTCTCTCTCTCTCTCCCTCTCTTTTTCATTTCTTCTTGTATGATAATGTGGTCGTGTCGCTCACCTGGATGGACCCCACCATGAAACATGTATTTGGTCCAAGCCATCTGTGGGTGGGGCCCACTTTATATATGTGTTGTGTCCACACCATCCATCATTTAGTGGCCCACCTGAGCAGGGTCCACCTTGTAAAGCCGTTTGCCTAAAACCATCCAGCATCCAGGGACGCTGGATGTTAGCTGAACAAACAAAAAAAGGGGATTTTCTTTGGGTTTTGGGGTGGACTACTCATGCAGGCCCCACCTTGATGTATGAGTTCAATCCACGCCGTCCATCCTATTTACCAACTCATTTTAGGCGTTGAGCCGAAAGATGAAGCTGATCCAATCTTCTGGCAGGCCATGCTTTTGAAAACAGTGATTTTCACCGTTTAAAGTCACTTTAATTTTTCTACACGCTGAAAGATGCCCAATATTGGGCTTGATGGATTTTTTATGGGCTGTAGAAACCAGTGGGTAGGGTGGATTCTTCCGATGTGGGCCCCATGTGCGAAAAACCTCAGAAAAATGAGATTTAAAAAATAAATAAATATAAAAATAAATTTAGGTGCAGCGCTTGCTGCTGCTATGCTGCAGGACGCTGCTAGTGTCACCGTGAATGGGTAGGGACCCACGGTCCCAGCCGTGGGCCCCACCATGATGTTTGGTTGTCATCCAACCCGTTCATTAGGTGGGCCACTTCTAGCAGTGGGCCCCCTCCAAAGATCAGCCTCATCCAAAGCTCAGGTGGCCCACGTCATCAAAAATAGTGGGGTGAAACGTCTACCCTTGAAACCCATTTTGGGTTCATAGAATTTTAGATCATTACAAAATTTGTTTTTCCTCTGCCTCCAAGTCTGCGTGACCTTAGCAGTAGATTGGATGGAAAATTTACATTATGGTGGGCCCCACGTAGGACCCACCTTGAAGTAGATTGGCTGGTGCATCTCACACTAGCCATATATGGCTGGTGAATTGATGTCACCAAGTCCTGTAGCCTCCATGAGGTATGTGTTTCATTCACGACCGTCCACAGCTTGGGACGATGGAAACTGCCATGATTTATGTGTTTTATCCACACTGTCCACACCTGGATGGTGGGACCCACCATGATGCATGTGCCGCATCCAAACTGTTCAGCCATTTTGACAGCTCATTTTATGACATGAGCTAAAGAATGAGTCCGATCCATAGTTCAGTAGGCCCACCCTTGATGTTTGTGTTATATCCAAACCGTTCATTTAATTAGTGAGCCAATTGGTGTGGCCCATCTGATATACAAAAGGCCCATGTGATTAGGCCCATCTTGGTGTATTTGTGGCCCATTGTTGAGGCCCACGATGATGTATTTGGAGCCCATGGGTTGAGGCCCATTGTGATGTATTAGGGCCCATGGGTTGAGGCCCATTGTGATGTATTTGGAGCCCATGGGTTAAAGCCCATTGTGATGTATTAGGGCCCATGGGTTGAGGCCCATTGTGATATATTCAAGGCCCATTGTTGAGGCCCATTGCGATGTATTCAAGGCCCGTTGCTGAGGCTCATTGTGGTGTATTCAAGGCTCGTTGTTGAGGCCCACCTTGATGTGTATGAGGCCTATTGTTGAGGCCCACCTTGATGTGTATGAGGCCCGTTGTTGAGGCCCACCTTGATGTGTATAAGGCCCATTGTTGAGGCCCATTTGTGTATTTGAGGCCCATGGGTCGAGGGCCAATGGGATGTATAAAAGGTCTATTGCATTGTGTGATTCCATCATGGGTTATGTAATGACATTTATGGCGGGCCATGCCTTGGGAGTAATGTTGGTTGAATGTCTACATTGATAGGCAATGATGGTTGGATGTCCACATTGTGACCTTCCCTTAGGCCTTGTTAGGCCCATTCTGATTTCAATTATCGATTTCGATTGTCGAGGCCGAGTCTGATTGAAAAGGCTGACTCCGTTAATCGAGGCTGATTCCGATTGACGTGACCGATTTACCGATTCTGATTATCAATTGATTTCGATTTGTCGATTCTGATTATCAATTGATTCCGATTGTCATGACCGATTGTCAATTTCGATTGATGTGACCAATTTGCCGATTCTGATTATC